>NC_134353.1:672115666-672333166 GCF_048569485.1 Anomaloglossus baeobatrachus
GCTGGGAGGAGGGAGGCTGATGCTGAGGGAGGCTGATGCTGGGGGAGGCTGGGAGGAGAGAGGCTGATGCTGGGGGAGGCTGGGAGGAAAGAGGCTGATGTTGAGGGAGGCTGATGCTGGGAGAGGCTGATGCTGCGGGAGGCTCGGAGGAGAGAGGCTGATGCTGGGAGAGGCTGGGAGGAGAGAGGCTGATGCTGGGGAGGCTGGGAGGAAAGAGGCTGATGCTGAGGGAGGCTGATGCTGGGAGAGGCTGATGCTTCGGGAGGCTCGGAGGAGAGAGGCTGATGCTGAGGGAGGCTGATTCTGGGGGAGACTGGAGGAGAGAGGCTGATGCTGGGGGAGGCTAGGAGGGGGGAGACTGATGCTGGGGGAGGCTGATGCTGGGGGAGGCTGGGAGGAGGGAGGCTGATGCTGAGGGAGGCTGATGCTGGGGGAGGCTGGGATGAGAGAGGCTGATGCTGGGGGAGGCTGGGAGGGGGAGGCTGATGCTGAGGGAGACTGATGCTGGGGGAGGCTGGGAGGAGAGAGGCTGATGCTGAAGGAGGCTGATGCTGGGGGAGGCTGGGAGGAGAGAGGGGGAGGCTGGGAGGAGAGAGGCTGATACTGGGGGAGGCTGATGGTGGGAGAGTTTGGGAGGAGAGAGGCTGATGCTGGGGGAGGCTGGGAGGAGAGAGGCTGGTGCTGGGGGAGGCTGGGAGGAGGGAGGCTGATGCTGAGGGAGGCTGGGAGGGGGGAGGCTGGGAGGAGAGAGGCTGATGCTGGGGGAGGCTGGAGGAGGGAGGCTGATGCTGAGGGATGCTGATGCTGGGGGAGGCTGGGAGGAGGGAGGCTGATGCTGAGGGAGGCTGATGCTGGGGGAGGCTGGGAGGCAAGAGGCTGATGCTGAGGGAGGCTGATGCTGGGAGAGGCTGATGCTGCGGGAGGCTCGGAGGAGAGAGGCTGATGCTGAGGGAGGCTGATGCTGGGGGAGGCTGGGAGGAGAGAGGCTGATGCTGGGGGAGGCTGGAGGGGGGAGGCTGGTGCTGGGGGAGGATGATGCTGGGGGAGGCTGGAGGAGGGAGGCTGATGCTGGGGATGGAGGCTGATGCTGAGGGAGGCTGGGAGGGGGGAGGCTGGGAGGAGAGAGGCTGATGCTGGGGGAGGCTGGGAGGAGGGAGGCTAATGCTGAGGGAGGCTGATGCTGGGGAGGCTGGGAGGAGAGAGGCTGATGTTGTGGGAGGCTGGGAGGAAAGAGGCTGATGTTGAGGGAGGCTGATGCTGCAAGAGGCTGATGCTGCGGGAGGCTCGGAGGAGAGAGGCTGATCCTGGGAGAGGCTGATGCTGCGGGAGGCTCGGAGGAGAGAGGCTGATGCTGAGGGAGGCTGATGCTGGGGGAGGCTGGGAGGAGAGAGGCTGATGCTGGGGGAGGCTAGGAGGGGGGAGGCTTTTGCTGGGGGAGGCTGGGAGGGGGGAGGCTGATGCTGGGGGAGGCTGGGAGGAGGGAGGCTGATGCTGGGGGAGGCTGGGAGGAGGGAGGCTGATTCTGAGGGAGGCTGATGCTGGGGGAGGCTGGGAGGAGAAAGGCTGATGCTGGGGGAGGCTGGGAGGGAGAGGCTGATGCTGGGGAGGCTGGGAGGAGAGAGGCTGATGCTGGGGGAGGCTGATGCTGGGGGGGCTGATGCTGGGGGAGGCTGGGAGGAGTGAGGCTGATGCTGGGGGAGGCTGGGAGAAGAGAGGCTGATGCTGGGTGCAGAGAGGCTGATGCTGGGGGCAGAGAGGCTGATGCTGGGGCAGAGAGGCTGATGCTGGGGGAAGCTGGGGGAGAGAGGCTGATGCTGGGGGAAGCTGGGGGAGAGAGGCTGATGCTGGGGGAAGCTGGGGGAGAGAGGCTGATGCTGGGGGAGAGAGGCTGAAGCTGGGGGAGGCTGGGGGGAGAGAGGCTGAAGCTGGGGGACGCTGGGGGGAGAGAGGTTGATGATGGGGGGGCTGGGGGGAGAGAGGCTGATGCTGGGGGAGAGGCTGCTGGTGAAGGCGGGGGAGAGCGGCTGCTGCTGGGGGAATGGGAGAGAGGGGCCAATCCCAGAGACAGAGGACAAGGGTTGAGGGATAGTGCAATGACAAAATCGATGGGGGGGGAGTGTAAGGACTCAGAATGAGGGGGGGCAGCATTGGGAGCACATTATGGAGAAGGGGCAGCATGTGTGGGCTCAGTATGGAGTGGAGCAATGTAGGGGAGTCAATATCAAGAGTGGGGTAGTGTGTGTGTGGGGGGGTGTCTCAGCATAAGCGTTAGTGTGGTGGTCTTAGTATGATGAATGGGGCAGCATGGAGGTGTCATTTTGGAAAAGAGGAAGGCAGCATTAGGAGCTCATGGAGAGGGGCAGCATGCATGGGACATTGTGAGGAGGGAACAGCATGCATGGGAAACTGTGAGGAGGGAGAAGCATGCATGGGACATTGTGAGGATGGAGAAGCATGCATGGGACATTGTGAGGAGGGGGAAGCATGCATGGGACATTGTGAGGAGGGGGCAGCATGCATGGGACATTGTGAGGAGGGAACAGCATGCATGGGAAACTGTGAGGAGGGAGAAGCATGCATGGGACATTGTGAGGATGGAGAAGCATGCATGGGACATTGTGAGGAGGGGGAAGCATGCATGGGACATTGTGAGGAGGGGGCAGCATGCATGGGACATTTTGGGACGGAGAAGCATGCATGGGACATTGTGAGGAGGGGGCAGCATTCATGGGACATTGTGAGGAGGGGGCAGCACGCATGGGACATTGTGAGGAGGGGGCAGCATGCATGGGAAACTGTGAGGAGGGAGCAGCATGCATGGGACATTGGGAGGAGGGGACAGCATGCATGGGACATTGTGAGGAGGGAGCAGCATGCATGGGACACTGTGAGGAGGGGGCAGCATGCATGGGACATTGTGCGGAGGGAGCAGCATGCATGGGACACTGTGAGGAGGGGGCAGAATGCATGGGACATTGTGAGGAGGGGGCAGCATGCATGGGACATTGTGAGGAGGGGCAGCATGCATGGGACATTGTGAGGAGGGGGCAGCATGCATGGGACATTGTGAGGAGGGGGCAGCATACATGGGACATTGTGAGGAGGGGGCAGCATGCATGGGACATTGTGAGGAGGGGGCAGCACGCATGGGACATTGTGAGGAGGGGGCAGCATGCATGGGAAACTGTGAGGAGGGAGCAGCATGCATGGGACATTGGGAGGAGGGGCAACATGCATTGTACATTGTGAGGGGGGACAGCATGCATGGGACATTGTGAGGAGGGGGCAGCATGCATGGGACATTGCGAGAAGGGAGCAGCATGCATGGGACATTGCGAGGAGGGGGCAGCATGCATGGGACATTGTGAGGAGGGGGCAGCATGATGTGAGGTCAATGTGCAGATCATATTTCATAATTGAGGAAGGTGTGGTGGGTATAATTTATAAGGGAGGGCAGTGTGTAGTTTATTAGGGGCAGTGTGACAGTCACAGTATATAAGTGGGGACGGTGTGGTGGGAATATTTTATACTCATGCTATGTTCTGATGTGCCCGTGGTGATCCCCATTGGGGGGGGGTTAGTGCCCTTCGTTTCTCATTGATACTTTTTCAAGTGTTTTACAGAGTAGATCTGCCTTAAACAGATGTCGTGTGCGAAAACTCAGTGATACGTTGTCACTAAGGGGCGCGACCACTTAAAGTGCCTAGGGCAGCACGAAGGCAAAATACAGCCCTGCCCATGTCATATATGCAGCAATTCAGTGCGACCTCATATGCCTCCAATGCGCATTTCGCATTCACAGCTTCATCAGGGAATGGCACGGTGAATGCGAAATGCGCATTGGAGGCATATGAGGTCGCACTG
Source organism: Anomaloglossus baeobatrachus (assembly GCF_048569485.1). Classification (NCBI taxonomy): domain Eukaryota; kingdom Metazoa; phylum Chordata; class Amphibia; order Anura; family Aromobatidae; genus Anomaloglossus; species Anomaloglossus baeobatrachus. The sequence continues at coordinate 672,119,531 of NC_134353.1, forward strand.
AATTGCTGCATATATGACATGGGTAAATAAGAATCAAGTTATAGAAATTTGCAGGCTATGAGATTTGGCTAGATATGGCTAGATATGGATCGTTGATCCACAAGTCCTTATGGGAGATGTTAGAATTCCATCCACAGTGCATTTAGATTGATTCAGTGGAGCACCTGTTTGCTTGTTAGCAGGACTGTCATTTGAGTTTAATGCATGGAGTAACTGTTTGCTTCGCACAGGTGCCTGAACGACAGTAGATAAATAAACTCGCAGTAACTACTAAGATGCAAATTTGCTAGCTGATAATACTCTTACTGTCTAAACTGCTAAGGGTTGTTAGCAGACATAGGTGCACATTCACGTATGAACTAGTGTTATGGTAATGAAGGAGCAACCCTTTGCTTTGTACTGGTGTTTGAGCGGCAGCAGTTAAATAAAAGTGCAGTAACCATCATGATTTAAAATCACCAATTTATATAGAATACTACTGCTGTTCAACTGCCAAGTGCTGTTAGCAAGCACAGGTGTTTATTGATCAACGAACTAGTGTGAATGGGTCTAAAACAAAATGGTGGATTAACCCCTTGTGTGCAAAAATACTGAAACATTAGATATACCAGTCATTCTTGATGCACATTAATGATCTAAATAGCCTCTATTGTAATCCACATAACTGGAAGCCTGGAAATTTACAACACATGTTGAGAATTAAATAAAAATTATGGGATTTGTTTGATTCAATGGGAATTTTTTCTGCAGCATAATGTGTGAACCTGTCTCTTCCTGGACCATGACTCATTGTTTGAGATCTTACGTGTGCTTTTTTATGATGGTTGTAAATTGCTCTTTTTATTCTTAATAAAAACATACTTTTTGATATTTGCAAAAATACATGGTTGCATTTAAGACTCCCCCTTTTTTCTTTGTGTTTAATGTTATTGTTTGAGTCTGCAATATAAGTTCTAAATAATGAAAATCTGGAAGTGTTTTTTCTGTTTATCTATACATAGTAGACACTTTTTCCTATATTCCTTATAGTGGACCTGCAATTTCATTCTTGGTTCCCAAACCATGGGCAGGATGAATCAGAACCTGGTTGCAGCCAGGTATATTTTTCTATGAAACGCTCTATTCAGAGAAATTAAACATCAATATTGTGGCCAGGGACCATAGCTGGAGAAGAAAATAGTTCAGCTCCGCCTTTGGATGGCCATTCCATGCCTTGCTATAGGTGACAGACAGGTCTCTGTTGTGAATGTTAGTTATGTCTTGGCTGCTGGGAGGCTCCCTCTGGTGGCCAGGAAGGGTTTGGACAGAGACCAGGTGGGTTGTGCAGTGGGTGTTTCCTTTCCTAATTCTCTGCTTATTTAAGTCCTGGTCTGATTGCAGGCTGTTGCCGGATGTCAGTTGTACTTTGTATTTTCAGCCTGCTTAATCCTGCTCTACACCACATCTTCCCCAGATAAGTGCTTGCTCTTTATTTATTGTCTGGTTCTTTTGTTTATCTGGGTTTGTCATTTGTTGTGGTTGGTTTCAGTTTATTTCCTTCCAGGGATTTTCCCCCTCAGGGGATTGTTGAGGAACTCCCTGCAGTTCTGTGTGGAGTTTAGCTCCTTTTTTCCATGTGTTTATGGCTTGTTGAATTTGTTATAATTCTTGTTTTCTGTTCATTGGTATGACAAGGGCACCTGGTATAGGACGGAGTTCAGATCAAGCGATCTGAGGGCCTTTTTGTACTATCAGGAAGTTGGTATTTTGTAGGGTTTTTCTCTGGCTACCATCAGTTCCTTTCCTGTACTTTCCTATTTTAGTCAGCGGGGGCCTCACCTTTTGCTAATCCTGTCATCTACCTGTGTATTGTGTTTTTCCTATATCACCGCAGTCTTTGAATGTGGGGGGCTTGCTATTCTTGTCTATTTTCTGAGGCAGAGAGTTATTCATCTTTCCTACCTTTAGGATAGCTAGTTCTCCGGCTGGGTTCGCGGTGCACAGGATGTTAGTTCACCCCTTGGCTACTTCTAGTTGTGTTGGTTAGTAAGGGGATGGCGGCCAGATTAGTTGCCAATGCTCTTGTCACCTTTTTTGGCAATGATTTGTGGTGGTCTTCCATGGTTCCGGATCATAACAGGTCTCTCCCTATATACACACACGAGGGAGAGACCTGTCAGTCACATCTAGTAGCACTGGAAAGGTTTATTTTCACACCAATGTTTAAGAGAAAATTATATCTTGCTGCAATCATATTTTCAGAGAAAATTATATCTTGCTGATTCATGCCTCCTGTTGTTTGGGAAACATGAATCAGATGGCTGGTTCCCTTTAAAACTGCAACCTTTTACAAAGCCAATTACCTCCAAGTATAACAAAGGCAAAAATGGATATTTGGATGCAGTTCTCTATTCCTATACGGCTTGACTCGCTATTTATGCATGGTGCTCTGTTGATGTTTGGCCATCTTTTGGTAGTCTCATAGAGAATAAATGCAGCAGAAGCACACATACTCATTTTCCATTTCATTCAGAGTAATGATGTAGGAATAAGGGCACAAAGATCCGTGCAGCCTTGGGAGATTAGTGATGTGACACTGCCCTCTGCTGGCCAAAGAAATTATATCTGCCGGAAGACAAGTAGCAACCTAGGACTGAAAAACAAGAGCACTGGTTCCCGGGGGAAAGTCTGAGAGAGAGTGATGAGTTCAGCAGGAGACAAGGGAAGAGGAAGAGAAGTGAAGAGCCCGAGGAGGCACCGGAAGAGGTCTGGTGGCGGGAAGGAGCAGCAGCGTGAGGACGTGCAGGCCGAGGGGAAGAAGAAATCCTCCACTGCATGAGACTGGTGTGGCAGAGAGATGGCTCTGGAGCTGACTGAACCGGGTAGTCCGCAAGTGCCAAGCCCCCGAACCATCCAGCAAGCCCCTGAAGACAGCCCTCACGACCTTGAAGACCCCTGCATCATCCAGCAAGCCCCTGAAGACAATCCTCACGATCCCCAAGATCCCCATGCCATCCCGCAAGCCCCTGCAGATGGCCATCAAGACCGCCAAGACTCCCGCTTCGCCGGTCAAGACCCAGACCGCCGCTATGACAGTCAAGACGTCCACTATGCCGGTCAAGACCTCAAGACCCCCGCTATCCTGGTCAAGACCCAGACCTCCACTATGCCGGTCAAGACCCCGAAGATCCCCGCTGCGCTGGTAAAGACCCCCGTTCAGACTACATGGCCAAGCCGCAGATGTCACGAGTACTGATAGCCGGCTATGGGTGACACAAATTCAGGCTGTTACCTCCTGCCCAGCCGTGCCGTACTTAATGTGCGAGACTATGGTGATAGAGGTTTACGTTAGTTTGTTTTGGTATATAGATACTTTAACCCATTGAGACATAGGTTTAGTAGCTTAGGACTACGGACGTAGGCCCTAACTGGTCAATATTCTCCCCCACAGTAGTTAACGTGGGCCATGAGTTAGTAGGAGTGTTCCTTCCCTGAAGTTTGGTAGACCGAATATTTATTGATTGCTGTGTTGTTGAGAACTAAAAATTGTAAGTCTTCCCTTGTGATTAAGTTTCCTGTCTTTCCCAACCCCTACTTGTGTATTAATAAATATTGTTGCGTCACCACTGTCTTCCTTCTGTGTGCTGCATCTTGATCTTGCTCTTACAATGGGTCTGAAATAATTATGGTTTCAGCAAATAAGGATTATCCATGATGTAATGAAAATATTATACCATTCTCTACCCCATGGATGGGGAAAATGTAAAAATTGAGCACAAACACTTAAAAATAAACAAAGTATATTGGAAGAATGATGTCACGTTTCATTACACAATAAATACCCTTTATTTACTACAATTCTTTATTACTCTACTTACTCAATCATCATGAGGGACAATGACAAATACCTTTGCAGAGTACCAAAACGATGTGTACCACCCACGGGGCAAGGGTTAAATTACTCGTCGCTGGGCCTGGTGATGTCGGGTCTGGGGATGTCATAGGGTGGCCCTTCTGCCCGGCTTCCTGGCCCCAAGGTGTACAATAAAGGAGGGGATGGTAATGGAGGTTTGATTTCGTGACGCCACTTGCTGTATGTGGCCAGTGAATTATTTGCCGCTGCTGTCGCTGTCCTTCGGGGCGGATGGTAGTAGCAGCTAAGATGTTTCTGCTCCGCACAGGTTGAGTGGGCCCCGGGGAGAATGATGAGGGGAGTAGTAATGGCAGGCACCGAAGCGTAGAGCGTCGGCGTCGGCAAGGACAGGCGGACACAGTCTCTGTGGGTTCAAGGTTCTCTTTACTTACAGTCTTGGTTTTATCTCTGGAAGATGCCGGCCACCGCCACAAAGGGCTCCAGCCGATCACGAGCAATTTGAGGTCACCGCCGGTGTTCCCACTGTGAGTCCTTTCTGGTTGGGGTCCTTCCAATCACAGTGTATGTGGAATTTGGAACGGGCTGCGAGTGATCCCTGAACTCTCCACAGACCCTGGAATCCCGTGTAGCTGTAGAGAACCCGGGCTGAGCTGTATGCTCCAAGCCACGGGTCCTATGGTGCTTCCAGAAGTGTGAGGTAAAAGAAGACTGGACCGAGGTCCCAGGTGTGTTTCTCACCCCAAGCTGTGCCCGGGGCTAACTGCTACATGTGAATATGCTCCTTTCCTTTTCCCCAAGTGATTCCCACCCCCCAGGTGGTTGTCCCAGTGACCGGGAAAGTCCCATGCTTTGTGATGGTTACACCCTATCTATCCCAGGCCATCAACCCAGTGAGAAGGCACTTGACTGTGTGAGGTTTGTGAATGTGAGAATCACCAGCGATTAACCTCTCCTTACCCGGGATCAATACTACATCTTAAGGGAGATGCAGTACCCTGTGATGACTGAAGCCTCAGGGGCGCCACATTCCCCCACAGCAAATGGCAGCACTCGCGGGCTGCAACCAAACAAAGTTAATACACTGCAATTTTTTATAGTATGCAATAACAGGTTAACAAATTTTCCCTTTATGGGAGGCAGCATCAAACATTTCAAACATTTACCATTTAGCAAGAAAAATCAAGTGCATCAAGAAGAGCAAACATCAATATTGCATAGAAAAACAGTTACTCTTGCTTGGCTGGTGGTGCCGAAGGACCAATCCAGGCCCCCCGGTTCTGGGAACTCAAAGGACATCCTCGAGCAAAGTGTCCAGCCTGTTGACAACAGCGACAAACTGGAATCAGAATGTCTATGGTGCCAGGAGCGGGTTTCTTCTCAGGAGCAACCCTGGAGCATTCCTCCAGTAAACCAGTCTGCAGAGGCTGGATCGCAATTACCTCAGTCTTTCCTCCATCACGAGGCTCCAAAGGTTTATACTCCCAACGCTGGCCTCCCCAGGGACCCGGGTGAGCCACGGGAGCCATCGGGGAAGCATCGGTCAGAGGGCATGCTGTTGACAGATCCCAGAGTCTTTCCCTGCCGAAACTCACCAGGGTTGCTTCTTCTGAGCACTGTGGTGCCCACTGCTCTCCAGAAGCACAAAGCTTTGAATCCAGCAGCTCAAGTGTCACGGGTGCAGTGTCTGGATCATCATGGTCTCTTGTCTTAATCGACAAGATCTTTTCTTTCGGGTTGGTAGCATTCGCCTCCAGCAGTGGGGCCTCTGTTCACGCGCTTTTTGGGGTGCCGCCCACAACATCATGCCCCCTTTTCTTCCCGCGCAGAATGATTAATGGCGACTATCCTTTTTCGGGGACACAGTTTAACAAAGGTTGTCAAGGCGCACAGTATCCGGTTGTTGTGGGCACACTATCCTGTTCATGACGCCAAGTTGTAGCACCCATGGGGCAAGGGTTAAATTACTCGTCGCCGGGCCTGGTGATGTCGGGTCTGGGGATGTCATAGGGTGGCCTTTTCACCCGGTTTCGAGGCCCCGAGGTGTAAAATAAAGGAGGGGATGGTAATGGAGGTTTGATTTCGTGACGCCACTTGCTGTATGTGGCCAGTGAATTAGCCGCCGATGCTGTCACTGTCCTTCTGGGCGGATGGTAGTAGCAGCTAAGATGTTTCTGCTCCGCACAGGTGGAGCAGGCCCCGGGGAGAATGATGAGGGGAGTAGTAATGGCGGGCACCAAAGCGTGGGGCGTCGGCAAAGACAGGCGGACACAGTCTCTGTGGGTTCAAGGTTCTCTTTACTTACAGTCCTGGTTTTACTCGGAAGATGCCGGTCACCGCCACAAAGGGCTCCAGCCGATCACAAGCAATTTGAGGTCACCGCCGGTGTTCCCACTGTGAGTCCTTTCTGGTTGGGGTCCCTCCAATCACAGTGTATGTGGAATGTGGAATGGGTTGCGGGTGTTCCCTGCACTCTCCGGAGACCCTGGAATCCCATGTAGCTGTATAGAACCCGGGCTGAGCTGTATGCTCCAAGCCACAAGTCCTGTGGTGCTTCCAGAAGTGTGAGGTAAAAGAATATTGGACCAAGGTCCCAGGTGTGTGTCTCACCCCAAGTTGTGCCCGGGGCTATCTGCTATGTGTGAATATGCTCCTTCCCTTTTCCCCAAGTGGTGCCCACCCCTCAGGTGGTTGTCCCAGTGACCGGGAAAGTCCCATGCTTCATGATGTCCAGCCCCCTATCTACCCCAGGCCATCCCCCCAGTGGGAAGGCACCTGACTGTGTGTGGTTTGTGAATGTGAGAATCACCAGCGATTAGCCTCTCCTTACCCAGGATGAGTACTATATCTTAATGGAGATGCAGTACCCTGTGGCGACTAAAGCCTCAGGGTTGCCACAGATGTACCACAATTAAGGCTTTCTTCACACGTCTGTGTTTCCAGTACATGTGGTATCCGATACCACATCTACCCATTATAATCTAGGGGCTGCTAACATGTCCGTGTTTTTCACAGGCCATTTGTCGGTACAAACCACAGAGAGACATGTCCATTTTTTACCAGCAGTACGAATGACAAGGTCCAATGCAAGTCTATGGGTCCGTAAAAAATGCATGGGAGGCATGTGCTATATGTGTTTAACATTTTAAAGTATAGGAGAAGCTTTGTAATTTATTTATTTATTAAGCCATTCGTAAAAAAACACAGAACGCACTGCTGGTAAAAACGGAAACACGGATGACACACTGACCATTTTTTTACGTACGTATTTTAGATGGACTTATAAAGGATGTGTAAGTAACATAATAAATACTAGTAATTGGATCAATTAGGATGCAATAATTCAAAACAGGTAACCTTAGAAAATATATTTCCATTTGGTTTCTTTAATAATGATGATTCATGTTTATTTTTTGTAAAACTCATCATAAGTGTTAAAATACTATATCAGATAGGTAGCAATGCTATGCAGCAGAGATGTACATGTTTATTATATGGTCTGAAGGGCCCTCTAGTGATAAAAAGAAAATGTATTGCTGAGGATTTAACTCAATGGGAATTAACAGACTTTTCAGAATTTACTTCCATGCTAACTGGGAGTCACCTGGCAAAGCCTGCAATGTAAAGTTATCTACCAGATGCCCTAATTTACACATGTGAGTTCACCTTTAGCAGATTTTTTTATGTAACTTTACATTTAAAACGATACAATCTGCTTTAAAAATCTGCAACATGAATACACAGGATGTAAACGTTAAAAATGCATACTGTGGATTTTCTCTGCAAGGTGTGGATAAGATTGAAGATTGTGAATCATAAAGACACTACTACTACTGTAATAAGCCGCAGGAGAAAGACATAATATATGTTACCTACAAGTTCATAAATAATATTTAAAAGGAATCTGTCAGCAGATTTTTGGTATGTAATCTGAGGACAGCATAAAGTAGGGGTAAAATACTGATTTCAGGTACAGTATGTGTCACTTATTAGGGTATGTGCACACGATAAGGATAGCAGCATTTTGGTGGCAGCGTGTTTTGTACAGTACAAGCACAGTTGATGGGATTTATAAAAATGCCATGCCCACTGCTTCTTTTCTATGAGGTGTAAACATACCTGCGGAGTAGGTTTCCGAGCTGCAGCGGAGATGCCAGTGTTCTCAGCTGGAGAACACAGCAAAAATTTGCTGCACCCAAAATCCTGATCATGCACATGGATGCTGCATTCTCCCATAAAAAACAGTAGCATCTCTGCAAGAGGTATGACACTGCTTCTAGAACGCGGTGTCTCCTGATTGTGTGCACATACTTTTAAGGGTGCTTTACACGTTGCGACATCGCTAGCGATTGCTAGCGATGTCGAGCGCGATAGCACCTGACCCCGTTGTTCGTGCGACATTTGGTGCTCGCTGCCGTAGCGAACATTATCACTACGGCAGCGTCACACGCACATACCTTGTCAGCGACGTCGCTGTGACCGCCGAACAATCTCTCCCTCAAAGGGGAGGTGCGTTCGGCGTCATAGCGGCATCACTGCTGCATCACTAAGCAGCCGGCCAATAGAAGCGTAGGGGCGGAGATGAGCGGAGCGTAACATCCCGCCCACCTCCTTCCTTCCGCATTGCCGCTGGACGGAAGTAAGGAGATGTTCATCGTTCCTGCGGTGTCACACATAGCGATGTGTGATGCCGCAGGAACGCCGAACAACATCGTACCAGCAGCGATATTAAGGAAAGGAGTGACGTGTCAACGATCACCATTTTTGAACGATTTTGCGATCGTTGATCATCGCTCATTGGTGTCACACGCTGCGATGTTGCTACCGGCGCCGCATGTGCGTCACTAGCGGCGTGACCATGACGATATATCGGTAGCGATGTCGCAGCATGTAAAGCACCCTTTAGGCTGTGTACTGTGTGGCCGGATTCTGTCTAATAAGCAGCTCACTGTTATAGACAATGTACACAGAAAGCTGTAATATGGATGAGGTTAGCATTCTGAGCTATGCTACATGCTACATCAATGCTAGAAGAAAATAGGTGGACTTTCAGCACTGCTGAAGGAGATCCCCAAGAATTCGCAGGAGATGAGTTGGACTATTGAGGTTTATTGTTAATGCATTTCAAAGTCATCTGACTTCTTCATCAGGACTAACCATATGTGGCTCTCCTCCTCCAGAAGTAAAGAAAGTCCACCTGTTTTCTTCTGGCATATCTTGTTTTTGTAATCCCATGGATTGCAGCAGCACCTGATAATTGCTCTTCATTCTTTGGCACACAACTTTACCTGGTGAGTAGAGTTGATCGAACCCGCCAACAACCGGGAGCGGCGGATCACTGCCAGATTTTAAAAAGAGTCCGATCCACTCCGGAATCCGGTGCCCATATAAGTCAATGGGGACCAGAATCCGGAGGTTAAAAATGTTTGTGGAGGGGATAGGGGGTAGGAGTGAGCGCGGCATACTCACCAAGGCTGTGTCATGGTGGCAAACTCCTTCCGGGTCACAATTTTCCCTTCCAGAGCCGACAGTTCAATAATCACTACTTTGCCCGCCCACCGGAGCGTGTAATTAGTTGCACCCACCCTGAGTGGCAGTGTGTCAGCTGACTGCAACCAATCACAGGCAGCAGGACGGCCGGTGGGCGGGGAATGCAGTGCATCCCTCGCAAGCGTGACTCTGGCTTTTTTTTTTATTATTTAAATAAATAATTGAAAAAAAACCTGACGTTGTTCCCCCTAATTTTTATCCCCAGCCATGATAATGCCTGGTATTCTCAGCCCGCAGCTGCCCAAGTATTGCCGCATCTAATAGATATGACAATCCCGATGAATTACCGGCCCTTCCCGTTGGTCTGTTGCGGTGCCAATCGGGGTAATAAGAGGTTAATAACAGCGCATAGCTGCTACTAATCCCTAGATTTGTGATGGCACAGGCATCTATGAGATACCTGCTTCACAAACCTGTAAATGAATGTAAATAGGCAGAAACACAGAGAAAAATCCTTTATTTGTAATAAAGTACAAAACGCACCCTCCTTCACCACTTTATTAACCCCCAACACACTGCAGCTCCAGTGTAATCCACACGAGGTCCCACGATGACACATCCAGCTCTGCTACATTTCACAGCTAGCAGCCATAGAGAAGACTAACAGCTATGAGTGTAGCCTATTACTGAGCCGCGAAGAGCGATGGCTGCAGGAGAGACTGTCACAGGCTGGGGGCGTGTCTGTCTGCAACCAACCACATGTGGCAGGATGGCCGGTGGGCGGGGAAAGCAGTGCAAGTGTCTGCGGGTCAGTATGGTGAACATGGACGTGTTTCAGAAAAACATGCATGCTCCTGTCAGAAGTGTGCGCTGTGCCAGTGATTTGCTGTCAGACTCATGCGGGTCTGCCAGGCATGACATCACCCGGCACAGCCTGCTGTTCTCTGAACATGAGCGTGCATGTACCTAGAAACACATGCACGCTCCTGGCAGAAGTGCGCAGCTGTGTGATGTCAGACTCGCGGGAGTCCCTTGCAAGTGTGACTGCGGCCTAAGAAAAACTGCATGCGCCTTTTTTTTTATTTAAATAATTAAAAAAAAAGACGTGCGGTTCACCCCAATTTTCATCCCCAGTCATGATAACGCCGGCTGGGGGCTGGTATTCTCAGCCCGCAGCTGCCCAATATTACCACATCTATTAGATGTGACAATTCCAATGCGATAACAGCTCTTCTCGATTGTCCTGGAGCTGTGGCAATTGGGGTAATAAGGGGTTAATAGCAGCGCACAGCTGCTACTAAGCCCTAGGTTGGTGATGGCAGAGGCATCTATGAGATACCCGCATCACAAACTTGTAAATTAATGTAAATAAACACAGACACAGAGGAAAAAAATCCTTTATTTGGAATAAAGTACAAAACGCACCCTCCTTCACCTCTTTATTAACCGCCAACACCCTGCAGCTCTGGCGTAATCCACACGAGGTCATATGCCGCTTCAGCTTTGTTACATCACACAACCAGCAGCCATAGAGAAGACTGCCAGCTATGAGTGTAGCCTATTACTGAGCCGTGAAAAGCAATGACTGCAGGCAGATACTGTCACAGGCTGTGGGGCGCGTCAGCCTACAACCAATCACAGACGAGAGGATGGCCGGTGGGCGGGGGAAACATGGAAAGCTGTGTGTATACATGCACAGTACAGGAAGTGAATGCGCGACCTGTAAGCATTGTGCCACCATGACATAGAGTCTTGGTAAGTATGACACTCACACTTATTTCTTCTTTTGTTTATTTCTACTTTAATTGCTGAATCCAGAATCCTGTGCCAAAACTGCTTCATCCAGTAAACTGATACATGATTGGAATCAGGGTCTATTTTCCTACATTATGCTGCTCTCAGATTCGGTAGCAAAAACCTTCTGTCAGATTTCCTTTAAATATTGAGAAAAAAAAGTAATCCATATTATATTGCTATCTTTTGTTGTTAGTCCTTTAATTTCAGTTATGTACTGTGATAAGCAGTAGATTTTTTAATAAAAAATAATAAAACTTTCAGAGTAAATACAATACAGGCAATGAGATAAAACAATGCAAAAGATATAATACAATAAGAAACTGCAGGACATTTTTTTTTATACCCTCTATTGACTTCCACGTTACTTTTAATGTGAGGCTCCAGGCAGGTAATGTGCGTGTTTTGGGATTATTATTTATCAGCGGACACAGCCTTGTTTATATCATTATTGTGCATTCTATTATCAGTGCCCTGATACTTCATTGGGGATAAGTACAGGATTATTATTTTCATCCCCTTATTTTATCCATTTGTTTTCTTTTGTCAACTATGTTTTAACCTTTGTTTTTGTCAGCCTTATATATTTTGTATCAATAAAAGCCAAGTTTATATATAAATGTACAGTACAGACCAAAGGTTTGGACACACCTTCTCATTCAAAGAGTTTTCTTTATTTTCATGACTCTAAAAATTGTAGATTCACATTGAAGGCATCAAAACTATGAATTAAAACATGTGGAATGAAATACTTAAAGTGTGACATAGCTGAAAATATGTCTTATATTCTAGGATCTTCAAAGTAGCCACCTTTTGCTTTCATTACTACTTTGCACACTCTTGGCATTCTCTTGATGAGCTTCAAAAGGTAGTCACCGGAAATGGTCTTCCAACAGTCTTGAAGGAGTTCCCAGAGATGCTTAGCACTTGTTGGCCCTTTTGCCTTCACTCTGTAGTCCAGCTCACCCCAAACCATCTCGATTGGGTTCAGGTCTGGTGACTGTGGAGGCCAGGTCATCTGGCGTAGCACCCCATCACTCTTCTTCTTAGTCAAATAGCCCTTACACAGCCTGGAGGTGTGTTTGGGGTCATTATCCTGTTGAAAAATAAATGATGGTCCAACTAAACGCAAACGTGATGGAATAGCATGCTGCTGCATGATGCTGTGGTAGTATGCTGGTTTAGTATGCCTTCAATTCTGAATAAATCCCCAACAGTGTCACCAGCAAAGCACCCCCACACGATCACGCCACCTCCTCCATGCTTCACGGTGGGAACCAGGCATGTAGAGTCCATCCATTCACCTTTTCTACAAATACATGGTGGTTGGATCCAAAGATCTCAAATTTGGACTCATCAGACCAAAGCACAGATTTCCACTGGTTTAATGTCCATTCCTTGTGTTCTTTAGCCCAAACAAGTCTCTTCTGCTTGTTGCCTGTCCTTAGCAGTGGTTACCTAGCAGCTATTTTACCATGAAGGCCTGCTGCACAAAGTCTCCTCTTAATATTCTAGAGATGAGACGGTGTCTCCAAACTTTTAGTCTGTACTGTATACGTCCCCCTCCTGCTATATATGTCCCCATCCTGGTTTATTTGAACCCCTCCTTGTATATATGTCCCCTTTCCTGTCAAATATGTCCTCCTCCTGGTATACATGCCCCCTCCTGGGCTCCATCCTGGTTTATTTGTTCCCATTCTGGTTTATTTGTCCCTATCATGGTATATATGTCCACCTCCTGGTATGTACGTCCCCATCCTAAGCCCCTGCTAGCATACATGTTCCTGTCCTGGGCCCCTCATAGTAAATATGTCTACATCCTGATCTATTTGTCCCCTTTCCTGTACATATGTCCTCCACCTGATATATATGTCCCCTTACTGGGCCCCTCCTGCTACATATGTCCCCATCCTGATTTATTTGTTCCCTTTCTGTTATACATGTCCCCCTCCTGGTATATATGTTCACCTTTCTGGTATATATGTCCCCTCCTGGGACCATCCTGGTATTGTTGTCCCCCTCCTGGTATATATGTCTCTCTTCTGGTATATATATGTCCCCCTTCCTGGGCTCTTCCTGGTGTATATATGTCCCCCTCCTTGGTTCTTCCTGGTATATATGTCCCCACCCTATAAAAGGAGAAAAGGGTATACCAAATAGGGATCACCAAGAAACTGATTATATAGAAATATAGAAATCTTTATTACAAAAGCAAAATGCAAAAACACACTTCTCTCCACACTGGGAGTGAGGGGCACACAAAAAGACAGTTAAAAACATTTAAAAAGCCAAAGGCATCATTCCCCAAACGCCAAAACCTTATAATGGACAATCATGTAACAATTTAGTACACAAATTATGTATACCTCTCTTACATCAATTTGATAAACAGTATAGGCAGATTATATACAGCTCACCTATCAATGTGCAGTTCTAGCAGCGTTTTTAAAACATATGTGAGCGTTATTTATAGGCTAAACAAATGGATCCTATATCTCATAGATGTAATATAATATGTCAAAAAAGGACTGCATCTATAGGGCACAATACTTCAGGAGTCACAAACCGCTGTTTTAATTATAGTAGTATTCGTGCATGAAATGAACCAGACATGATAAGTGAGTCCTCATAGTCACTGGGGGATGACCAGAGAATCAAAATAAAGACAAGCAAAATCACCTTAATCAAGAACTGTGAGCTGTAGTGCAGAGTTTAAATACATTAATAACTATGAAGTAGCTTCACAGATCCTGAACTCTATGACCATTCAACTGGAATGAATGAGATTAAGGTAAAACCTAATCAATAGTTCAGGGGGAGACCGGTCGAGCCCATACTCACTACCATACAGAGATGAACCAGGCATATGGCTAAAGTGCAGAGAGGGTAGGTTTTGGCCTGGTTACCCCACGCGTATCGCCACTATAGAGGTGGCTTCCTCAGGGGAAAAAGGCAGACAGTGCATAGCCCAGTGTGTGCCCTATTTCAATCAAACGCGATTAGATAATTGCTTACCAGTATGCAGCTCAGAGAAACACAGCGTTATAGTATACAATGATTCTGATGGCGGCCGCCATCTTGGCTGAATCACATGATTCAGACAAACCTCTCCCACTGTTCTCACAGCGCATGTGCGGGAGAACGCAGCGCTAGGTGTTCTGTCTTCTATTCATTAAATAGGATAAGGGTAATATCGTTTGTTGCCCACAAGAGGTCACTGTTGGCTTTCTTATGTTTTAAGTGTTTTGCTCATACATCTTCACAGTATTTCTGTGGGTTGGAGCCTGTTGCTTTAAGGAAAAGATACTTCCTTGGACTGCCCCTTTTCCCTTCCCTTCCTGAGTTGGAGATGCAGATGTCTTGGTGCCTCCATAGGATTCAGGGGTGCTATAGCTGACTCTAGTTCCTTTTCTTCAATCGTTCCTCCTGACTAGTGGATCCCGGTAGGAATCATTGTACTAAACTACATATTTATGTTAGAATATGTGTACAGTTGTTATGTAGGCACTGTGAAGTAACAGTGGCTCTACTCAGATTACATAGGCCGTGATACATGCAGAGCAGGTGTAGGGCAGCATCAGCAGTGTAAATGTTGTATTCAGTCATATGCATTGCTCTCTATGTTATGCAGATTCTGTAAATACCAGTACTACTATGTATGTCATTCTGTTATTTGTGATATGCCTGTACTGATTTGGATTTGTATCTTTTGTTATAGTTTTTACCAATTAATCATCCATTTCTTATGATCATCCACCTATCCATCATCATTTAATAAATAAAGACTTAAAGGCAACACAGTCTGTTTATTGAAACAGTGGATGAAGGTTAGCTGTATGCCGGAGTCCACACAGCTCACACGTGGATGAAGGCAGAACAGTAAAAACGGGCTGCTGGTCGCAGGCAGCGATTGTACGAACTGTACGGGACAGCTAACACCCACGCTACACGGCACACGGGTATTACAGCAGCCACCATACAGCTACATAGAACAAGAGCGCAGTCCAGCTCCAGTAAAGATAGCCGGTCGCAGGCTGTAGTATGGGACCGCTAACATCCACGCTGTACCGCATATGGATGTCGCAGCAGCCACCATACAGCCGCAGTGACTAGACCGCAGTACGCCAGAAACCACCATTCCACTCTCCACCACGCGGAAGGCCGTCCGCAAATAGACTCTGTTTCCCGCTAAAGTAGTCTGCAGCCAAGTGCACAATGTCTGTCAGCCGAGCGTCTTCCCTGAAGACAAGGTCACGGGCAAGCTCTACTAAGTCCTCAATTAGGGAGCTTGCTGCCGTCGCCCGCGCTGAGGCCGAAGCAGCTAAAGTGAGGTCCTCCTTCGCTGAACAGGAAATGCAACTCAAACTAAAACAGACAGAGTGCACGTCTGCAATCAGAACAAGAAGCAGAGAGTGCACGTTTGCAACTGACTCTAGAAAGACTTGCCGTAGAAAAGGAGACAGCGGCCGCAATAGCCAAGGCAGAGTTCCTGGAAGCGGCAGAGCACCCCGAAGAAAGACGCAGCGATGTTCTTGGGCCGGACCTAAACCAGCAGGATCCAGCACAGCGCGTCGCAGAATACGTCTACCAATACTCCAGGATAGATGACAGCTCAGATGTGCTTCACCGAACAGACTACGCAGACGGCCAGCCATCCAACCTCGAATTACACCGCTTCAAGCAAGAGAGTGTACAGCACGAGGAGGTTCACCAAAACTACTATTCCACAGAGCGGAAGGTACAACCACCATCTTACCACAAAGAGACACCTTCCTCTCCGGGGAGGTACTATGCTGACTTTCCGAAGGCGGAAACACCCTACAGGTATGGTGATACACCACACAATAGACACAACCACACACCGGCTCGCACCAGCACTGACCAGCCACCATGGACTTTGCAAAGTTCTTTGCTCGTCGAGATCTGGTCACAAAAGGACTTGTAAAGTTCGATGATCGTGCCGAGAATTATAGGTCGTGGCGAGCCTCGTTCCAGAACACCATAAGAGGTTTGGACCTTTCTTGTAGTGAGGAGTTAGATCTCCTGGTAAAATGGCTTGGTAGTGAATCGGTAGAACACGCCAAAAGACTAAGACATTAACATTAAAAACCCACCCAAAGGTCTACACTTGGCGTGGAAGAGACTTGATGAATGCTATGGGTCCATACAAGTTATTGAAAATGCTTTGTTTAAAAGAATTGATGACTTCCCTAAGATAGGACCCAAAGGCTTTCAAAGGCTAAGAGAGCTAAGCGATCTGTTAGTAGAGTTACAGGTTGCCCAAGAGGAAGGAGATTTGCCCGGATTGGCATTCTTGGATACCGCTAGGGGTGTCAATCCGACTTCCTTACAAAAACTTCCTTACAATCTACAAGAAAAGTGGGTCTCACACGGTTCACGGTATAAGCAAACACATAACGCGCCATTCCCCCCCTTTGCTGTATTTGTAGGTTTTGTAGCTCAGCAAGCTAAAATCAGAAATGACCCTAGTTTTGATTTTACTCTGTCATGTACCACCGCCCCCGGTGTCAAACCCAGTAGGGCACCCGTGGCAGTCCACAAAACTAACATTGTCTCCTCAGGTCCTGCTCACAAAGAGAGTAAGCATCCTCCAGAAGAGAACAAACCCCAGGATATCAGTAAACAGTGTCCTCTACACCGGAAACCACATCCTCTACTAAAATGCAGAGCCTTCAAGGGAGAAGTCTCTAGAGGATCGCAAAGGCTTCCTCAAGGAACACAACATCTGCTTCAAATGCTGTGCTGCAACATCGCACATGGCCAGGAACTGCGAAGCTAGCGTGAAATGTGCAGAATGTGACAGCACAGATCACAATACAGCCTTACACCCTGGACCACCTACACGAGTGTTGCCGCAAGCAGAAGAACACAATGGAAAACAGAAGAACACTGATGAAGACACCACGGTGGTTACCTCTCAATGTACGGAGATCTGTAAAGGACTCACAGGAGGAAGGTCCTGTTCGAAAATCTGCCTTGTCAGAGTCTACCCAGCAGGCCGCAGGGACAAAGCAATTAAGATCTATGCGATCTTGGACAACCAGAGCAACAGGTCTCTTGCCAAGTCCATCTTCTTCAGCAGTTTCAACATTGCAGGCCCCGGTTCTCCCTACTCCTTGAAGACATGTTCAGGTACCGTTGAGACGGCGGGGAGGAAGGCGAGCGGATACAAGGTGGAATCCATAGATGGTCAGACCTGCCTATCATTACCTACCATACTGGAGTGCAACCAGATTCCGGACAACAGGTCCGAGATACCTTCACCAGAGGTAGCAGCTCATCACCCCCATCTGAAGCGTATAGCTCACCTGATTCCAGAACTGGACTTAGAAGCTCCAATAGCCTTACTCCTTGGAAGAGACATGCTACGCGTGCATAAGGCTAGAGAGTCCATTAACGGCTTCCAGAACGCTCCATATGCGCAGAGACTTGACCTAGGATGGGTCATAGTAGGAGATGTCTGTCTAGGAGGAGCACACAAGCCAGCCTCAGTCAACAGTATGCTCACCAACATACTAGAAAATGGACGTCCGTCTTTCTTCCGACCATGTCACAACAGTCTGTTGGTAAAGGAATTACCAAGCAGTACTCCTCTGCCATGTCTTTTCGCAGTTCCTTCCAACGAAGACCACGCTTGTGAGGGCGAACAAGACCACATAGGCTGTACAGTCTTCCACAGGACCAAAGAGGACAACAAAACAGCAATGTCCATAGAAGACAGGATGTTCTTGGACATCATGGACCAAGAGATAACCAAAGACAAGTCGAACAGCTGGGTGGCACCCTTACCATTCCGACCACGGAGACAACACCTACCCAACAACAGGGAACAGGTCTACAGTCGATCTGTCTCCCTCAGACACAAGCTCAAGAAGTCTCCCGAGATGAGAGAACATTTCTTTACCTTCATGGAGAAGATATTCCGAAATAACCATGCAGAGATCGCACCTACACTACGAGACTCTGAGGAACGCTGGTACTTACCCATCTTCGGAGTGTACCATCCTAAAAAGCCAGGCCAAATAAGAGTGGTGTTCGACTCAAGTGCCAAGTGCGAAGACGTCTCGTTGAATGATGTCCTACTATCTGGCCCAGACCTCAACAACAGACTCCTAGAAGTTCTACTCTGTTTCCACAGAGATACGGTGGCATTTATGGCTGACATCCAACAGATGTTTCACTGCTTTCTCGTCAATAAGGAACACAGAAACTACCTGAGGTTCTTCTGGTACCGTGACAACGACCCAGATAAAGACATCATAGAGTACCGGATGAGGGTACACATCTTCGGGAATAGTCCTTCCCCCGCAGTGGCTATCTACGGTCTTAGGAATTCTGCCAAAGAAGGTGAAGAGAAGTACGGGTCGGATGTCAGATCCTTTGTGGAAAAGGATTTCTACGTAGACGACTGCTTGAAATCCACACCCACAAACGAGGCAGCAATCAGTCTTCTAAAAAGAGCTCAAGAAATGCTCGCTCAGTCCAACTTAAGGTTGCATAAGATTGCATCCAATAGCCGAGAATTGATGGAAGCCTTTCCCTCTCAAGACTATTCCAGTGATCTGAAGGGCATAGACCTGAGCATCGACTCTCTTCCCATGCAACGGAGCCTAGGACTACTTTGGGACTTGAAGACAGATGCCTTCACCTTTCAGATCAACAAAGAAGAAAAATCCTTCACACGTAGAGGTGTCCTTTCCTTTGTGAATAGTTTGTACGATCCTCTGGGATTCGTAGCTCCAGTTACCGTCCAAGGTAAAAGGATGCTAAGAGACTTCACCCAAGAGACATCTGATTGGGATGATACACTTCCTGCAGAAAAGGCAGACCTGTGGGCAGAGTGGAGGAAGTCTCTCGAGGCCTTGACCGATCTTCATGTGAACCGACCATACGCTCCTGTGCCATCCACAGAAGTCAAATCTCAAAGACTCTGTATCTTCTGCGATGCATCAATCAAAGCAATCGCAGCAGTAGTATACCTTAAAACCACCGATGTGAATGAACAGATCCATATTGGGTTCGTCATGAGTCAGACAAAACTGGCGCCACTCCGTGAACACACGATACCTAGACTGAAACTCTGTGCTGCCGTCCTTGCAGTTGAGCTGGCTGAACTTATCTCAGATGGAATGAAGCAGGAGATCAAAGATGCAGAGTTCTACACTGACAGCAAGGTAGTACTAGGATACATCTGCAACGAAACATGACGCTTCTACGTCTACGTCAGCAACCGGGTGTTGAGAATAAGAAGATCAACTTGCCCTGATCAGTGACATTACATATCTACTCATCACAATCCCGCCGACCATGCGACTAGATCCGTTGCACCAAGTCACCTTAAGGACACTACATGGTTCACAGGCCCTGCCTTCCTGTACCAGACGACATCCTACATCAGCAGGTCCGATACATTCAAACTGGTGGATCCAGATGTCGACGACGACCTTCGTCCTCAAGTGTCAGCTCTTCATACAGTGGTTTCAGGATGTCACCTCGGATCTCATCGGTTCAGTAGATTCTCAACCTGGAACTCACTTGTTAGGGCCATCGCCTTTTTACTACACGTGACTCAGTTTTACAAGTCCGAACTACCAACAAATCAGAGATGCAGTAAAGGTTGGCATCACTGCAAGCATGCGTTTACTGCTCCCAACCTAGAGAAAGCCAAGATTACAATACTCCATGTTGTACAAAATGAAGTCTACAACAAGGAAATAGGCAATCTCGACAAAGGACTACCCATTCCTAGAGACAGTGCGTTGAGGAAACTCGACCCATTCATTGACAAAGATGGGCTGCTGAAAATAGGTGGCCGCATTCAAGAAGCTAAGGTAGAAGTCTCAGAAACACCCGGTAATAATTCCCGGACGTCATCACGTCACAACCTTGCTCATTCAACATCATCACATCTTGGTGAGACATCAAGGTCGTTTGTTTACCGAAGGAAGTCTACGAGCGGCTGGACTATGGATAGTCGGAGCGAAGAGAAGCGCGAGCAAACTCATCTTCAACTGCGTTACGTGTCGCAAACTTCGTGGCATGTTTCAAAACCAGAAGATGGCCAATCTTCCACCTGACAGGCTCAGTACTGAACCCCCCTTCACCAACGTTGGACTGGATGTGTTCGGTCCCTGGACCGTAGCTACAAGACGCACTAGGAAGGTCCATGCCGAAGCAAAGTGTTGGGCAGTTCTATTCACCTGTTTGTCTGTCAGAGCTGTTCATATCGAAGTAATAGAATCTATGGACACTTCAAGTTTCATAAATGCACTTCGACGCTTCATCGCTATCAGAGGCCCTGTGAAGCACATTCGTTCTGATAGAGGCACGAACTTTATTGGAGCAGCAAGAGAACTCCAAATCCCTTCCAATCTAGACATTACAAATGTAGAGAGGTACCTAGGTGAGCAAGGATGCACCTGGACCTTCAACCCGCCACACTCTTCGCACATGGGAGGCACCTGGGAAAGAATGATAGGAATTGCACGCAAGATTCTAGATTCTATCCTCTTGCAAGCAAACACCAGACTTACCCACGAAAGCTTGACTACGTTCTTGGCCGAAGTTACAGCTATCATGAATGCTAGGCCATTGACAGCTCTTTCTGGAGATTCTGGAGACTCAACAGTTCTTACTCCTGCCATGTTACTTACACAGAAAACCTGTGTCCCAGGAGCTCCACCTGGAGAATTCACCGAGAAAGACCTCTACAGAAGACAATGGAGGCAAGTACAAAACGTGTCCAATGCCTTTTGGGACAGATGGAGGAAACAATATCTCTCCACTCTGCAAACCAGAACAAAATGGCAGAAAGACCATCCAAACATCAGACTTGGCGATGTGGTACTTGTAAAGGACAGTCAATCACACCGAAATGAGTGGCCACTTGGCCTGGTCACCAAACCCTTTCCCAGCAAGGACGGGAGAGTACGCAAGGTAGAGGTCAGAGTGAGCAAGCTCGGAGAGAACAAACTGTTCACCAGACCAGTCACTGAACTTGTGTTGTTGTTATCCCCTCAGGAGTCCAATAGTGGCATTGGTTAACGCCAAGAGGGGAGTGTTCTGTCTTCTATTCATTAAATAGGATAAGGGTAATATCGTTTGTTGCCCACAAGAGGTCACTGTTGGCTTTCTTATGTTTTAAGTGTTTTCCTCATACATCTTCACAGTATTTCTGTGGGTTGGAGCCTGTTGCTTTAAGGAAAAGATACTTCCTTGGACTGCCCCTTTTCCCTTCCCTTCCTGAGTTGGAGACGCAGATGTCTTGGTGCCTCCATAGGATTCAGAGGTGCTATAGCTGGCTCTAGTTCCTTTTCTTCAATCGTTCCTCCTGACTAGTAGATCCCGGTAGGAATCATTGTACTAAACTACATATTTATGTTAGAATATGTGTACAGTTGTTATGTAGGCACTGTGAAGTAACAGTGGCTCTACTCAGATTACATAGGCCGTGATACATGCAGAGCAGGTGTAGGGCAGCATCAGCAGTGTAAATGTTGTATTCAGTCATATGCATTGCTCTCTATGTTATGCAGATTCTGTAAATACCAGTACTACTATGTATGTCATTCTGTTATTTGTGATATGCCTGTACTGATTTGGATTTGTATCTTTTGTTATAGTTTTTACCAATTAATCATCTATTTCTTATGATCATCCACCTATCCATCATCATTTAATAAATAAAGACTTAAAGGCAACACAGTCTGTTTATTGAAACAGTGGATGAAGGTTAGCTGTATGCCGGAGTCCACACAGCTCACACGTGGACGAAGGCAGAACACTAGGCACGTTTCAAAATTCAAATTTCCTCAACATATAGTGTCCCTATCACAGCGCATATACACCCAGGATCATAGCGGTTATATTTTAAGATGGTATAGTATTTATTATAAACAAAGTCCCTCAGTTTTATGTTTAATATATCTTTATTATTGTTATTATATACAGTTAGGTCCAGAAATATTTGGACAGTGACACAAGTTTTGTTATTTTAGCTGTTTACAAAAACATGTTCAGAAATACAATTATATATATATAATATGGGCTGAAAGTGCACACTCCCAGCTGCAATATGAGAGTTTTCACATCCGAATCGGAGAAAGGGTTTAGGAATCATAGCTCTGTAATGCATAGCCTCCTCTTTTTCAAGGGACCAAAAGTAATTGGACAAGGGACTCTAAGGGCTGCAATTAACTCTGAAGGCATCTCCCTCGTTAACCTGTAATCAATGAAGTAGTTAAAAGGTCTGGGGTTGATTACAGGTGTGTGGTTTTGCATTTGGTAGCTGTTGCTGTGACCAGACAACATGCGGTCTAAGGAACTCTGAATTAAGGTGAAGCAGAACATCCTGAGGCTGAAAAAAAAGAAAAAATCCATCAGAGAGATAGCAGACATGCTTGGAGTAGCAAAATCAACAGTTGGGTACATTCTGAGAAAAAAGGAATTGACTGGTGAGCTTGGGAACTCAAAAAGGCCTGGGCGTCCACGGATGACAACAGTGGTGGATGATCGCCGCATACTTTCTTTGGTGAAGAAGAACCCGTTCACAACATCAACTGAAGTCCAGAACACTCTCAGTGAAGTAGGTGTATCTGTCTCTAAGTCAACAGTAAAGAGAAGACTCCATGAAAGTAAATACAAAGGGTTCACATCTAGATGCAAACCATTCATCAATTCCAAAAATAGACAGGCCAGAGTTAAATTTGCTGAAAAACACCCCATGAAGCCAGCTCAGTTCTGGAAAAGTATTCTATGGACAGATGAGACCAAGATCAACCTGTACCAGAATGATGGGAAGAAAAAAGTTTGGAGAAGAAAGGGAACGGCACATGATCCAAGGCACACCACATCCTCTGTAAAACATGGTGGAGGCAACGTGATGGCATGGGCATGCATGGCTTTCAATGGCACTGGGTCACTTGTGTTTATTGATGACATAACAGCAGACAAGAGTAGCCGGATGAATTGTGAAGTGTACCGGGATATACTTTCAGCCCAGATTCAGCCAAATGCCGCAAAGTTGATCGGACGGCGCTTCATAGTACAGATGGACAATGACCCCAAGCATACAGCCAAAGCTACCCAGGAGTTCATGAGTGCAAAAAAGTGGAACTTTCTGCAATGGCCAAGTCAATCACCAGATCTTAACCCAATTGAGCATGCATTTCACTTGCTCAAATCCAGACTTATGACGGAAAGACCCACAAACAAGCAAGACCTGAAGGCTGCAGCTGTAAAGGCCTGGCAAAGCATTAAGAAGGAGGAAACCCAGTGTTTGGTGATGTCCATGGGTTCCAGTCTTAAGGCAGTGATTGACTCCAATGGATTCGCAACAAAATATTGAAAATAAAAATTTTTTTTCTTGGGTTTGGTTTATTTGTCCAATTACTTTTGACCGCCTAAAATGTGGAGTGTTTGTAAAGAAATGTGTACAATTCCTACAATTTCTATCAGATATTTTTGTTCAAACCTTCAAATTAAACGTTACAATCTGCACTTGAATTCTGTTGTAGAGGTTTCATTTCAAATCCAATGTGGTGGCATGCAGAGCCCAACTCGCGAAAATTGTGTCACTGTCCAAATATTTCTGGACCTAACTGTATTTGTATCAAATCAAGGTTACAAAAAGTATAATTTTCAATTGGCAGTTACATTTCTTTTAGTGTATGTTTATATTGAAGAGGAAGTCCAACAATAAGTTTCGACGCTAAAAACATCCTCTGCATATAGGGAATAAAGTTTTTAGGGTCCCATCAGGATCCGATTGATATTATACTGATCCCTGAAACCCTATGGGAGCGTCTCTTTTCCAAGAGAAAAAACAATCAAAACACAATAATAGGAAAGCCCCTCGTAGTAATTGTCTGACGTACACTGTAACATATGTGATTGTCTTATATTACTCAACTATAAGAAACAGGTTCAGGAACTCCCACTCTAGGATTCCTTAAGATAGAATATAAGAAAGATTAAATAGAAAGAAATAAAGAGAAGTAAGACATAAAGCAGGAAGGGAGAATAAGGAGAGAAAAAAGAAAAAAGGAAGAAAAGAGAAACATATCACCATGATGTCACCTCACCAGTCACCTCGGTCGCAAGACCCACTAATCGTAGACCCCTTCTATTCTAGAGTACCTTGAGTTAGCCAGATCTGAAATTGTTGAGATTCTCTGAATTCAATCCAGGGATACCAGGTTGTGAACCAAGTCTGAATTGTGTTTGTGTCAGATGCCCTCAGCTCCTCCATACGGCGCAGAGTATCTACAGCTTCCACCCAGTCTACTCTCTTCAACTCATGGGATGTTTTCCAGTGTCTGGGAATAATCTGTCTCATTGAGATTACAAAATAAGATAGGAGATCTTTACGGATTTTGGGGACTGATCCATTAAACATGGAAAGTAATGCTATCTCTGGCTTGGGGGTCACTTCCGACTGTGTGAGATGGTTATATAGGGAGAAAATTTCATCCCACAGTTTTCTAATCGCTGTGCATGTCCACCAAACATGTAGCATTGTCCTTGGTGATCCCCGACACCTCCAACACTCGTCGGCAACCTCTGGAAAAATCTTATGGAGTTTGTCTGGCATTCTATACCATCTGGATAAAATTTTATAATTTAGTTCTTGTATCCTACTGGATACTGTTAATTTGTGTGTTAAGGTAAAGGTTTTGTTCCAAAGTTTTTCAGGAAAAACACGACCCATCTCTCTATGCCACTGGTCTACGTATCCGGGCAGGCCCCCTCCCCCACTCTGTAGCGACACTATTTTATAGATTGTAGAGATAACATGAGTTGGTGTCTCCTGAGCAATACATAGCTTTTCAAAATGGGTCATTCCCTCATCAGATCTGGACCCCGGTGTCAAAGAATCCACGTAACTTCGAGGTTGAAGATAAAGAAACCAGTGTCCCGGTTCCGTCCTTCTATCTCCCAATAGGGAGTTCAATTTTCTACAAGCTGCAGAGAATACCACATCCCTAACACGCGGAATTCCCATTGTTTAGACAGAGATAAGACTGGGGTGGAACTTGTGTAGCCAACAGGGGAACTGAGGGTTACCCACCAGAGGCGTCAGAGGTCCCGGATTTTTGGTCAAGCCGTATCTTCTATTGATGGTGCGCCATATGTCAGGGAGAGGAGGAATGGAGTCAGTTCTATGTTCGATAAGTGATCACCCGAGGACAGCCAAAAAATTCCCAATGCACTAGCTGGAGCCACGGTATGTTCCATTTCTACCCACAATTTATTCTCTTTATTGTGTAATAGATCTAGAATACAGTTTCCAACTGCCGCCGCATGGTAGGCTTTAAAGTCAGGTAGTCCCGTCCCTCCCTCCCACCGGGAGCGTATTACTAGAGAATGTTTCAGGTGAGATTTGGTACTATGCCACGTAAAATGCCGTATCATCCTTCATAGTTTATGGAAGAAGGGCTCTCCCAAATTGTACGGGATGGTCTGAAATAAATATAAAACTCTGGGTAAAATATCCATTTTTATAGTGTTACTTCTACCGAACCAAGAGATTGGGAGGATATGCCAATTTGTGAGATCCCTCTGAATGGAGTGCAAAAGGTCTGTGAAGTTTAGGTCATATATGGTTTGGGGGTCTGCTGGTATTTTAATCCCTAGACATTTAATAAAGCTACTACTCCATTTAAATGGGAAAGAAGGTTTAAGTGATCTTTCTTCTGCAGTAGGGAGTGACACATTTAATATCTCCGTTTTCTAGAGGTTGACCTTAAAATTAGACAATCTACCAAATTTCTCAAACTCCACCAGGACAGCCGGTAAGCTTATCCTTGGTTGAGTAACATAGAGCAATAAATCTTCTGCAAACACAGCCATCTTATGGGAACGGGGGCCCACTTGTATTCCACTGATTGAAGGATTCCTCCTAATAGCGTTTGCTAAAAACTCCATCACTATGATGTATAAGTATGGGGACAATGGGCACCCCTGTCTGGTGCCGTTTCTAATCGCTGGACAAGCGACCATTAATGCTCACCTGAGCTGTGGGAGCTTGGTATAATGCCATTATCTGTTAGGACCAGGATAACGGGTAGGCCCAGGAGGTGGATCCACTGGACTGAGCACCCCACCGAGGGCAAGGTGCCAGGTAGCCGAAGCACTACGGGTAGCAGGACAGTCCGTTCAGAGGAGTGGGTGTAGAAGTCCCTGGGACCACGGAGTCTCTGAAGGTAGTCCGGGTGACGGAGCGCAGGTTCGGAGGCCGAGATGATGTCAGGCAGGGTCCGAAACCAGCGGAACGGGGAGGTCGGTCACCACACGGATCCAGGGATCGGAGACGGTAGGAACTGAGAAGATGGCGGACAGTCTGTTCGGGGTTCTGGAACCGTCAGGACCGGTTGGCGAGAGAGGAGTTGCTCTACAAGAGAGATGGGTAAGTACGAGACAATGGCACAGGGAGACCTGACTCCTAGCTTAGCAAACACAAAGAACAGGCCCCGCCCACTTGGAAAGGAACCCCCTATATACCCTGCACCTGAATCTTCAATATCCTGTTGGAGGACGCTGGCCCTTTAAGAGAGGGTCAATGACCGCGCGCGCGCCCTAATTCGCATGCGCGAGGCCCGGGTGCCAGAAGCCAGAGCAGGGAGCGGTGCACAGGAGGCAGGAGCGCTCAGCATCGCAGATGGGCGCCGGGACCGGGGACCGGGTTGCCTGGAGGACGCAGGTGAGGGAGCATGGAGGCCGTGGAGCAGGGAACACCTGGCAAAGGAGCCGGGGAGCGTGGCAGGGGAGCCGGGGAGCGTGGCAGGGGAGTCGGGGAGCGTGGCAGGGGAGCCGGGGAGCGTGACATTATCCAATTTCTCAGCCGAGGGCGAATCCCTATCCCCTGGAGTAAGGCTTCAAGGAAACCCCAACAAACCCTATCGAATGCTTTTTCAGCATCTACCGTTAAAAAGCAGGCAGGGATTTTTTGCTTTCTAGCCCATGAAATCAAGGACATGGTTCTAATGGTGTTGTCCCGTGCCTCCTTCCTGGGAACAAAACCAACCTGATCCTTATGAATTAGTCTTGGGATATATGGATGTAGGCGAAGTGCAATCATTTTGGAGTATAGTTTAACATCAATGTTGATAAGCGATATTGGTCTGTAGCTTGCACATAGTAAGGGGTTCCTCCCCAGCTTGGGAATAACGCTATCCGGGCTTGGAGAGATTGTGTAGGAAAGCCACATGTTTTAGATATAGAATTATAAGCTTTCAGCATCAGAGATCCACATGCCTCGCCACATAGTTTATAAAACCGAGGAGTGAGGCCATCCGGACCCGGCCTCTTCCCTTCTTTGAAAGCACAGATAACTTCTTTAAGTTCTGATTCCGTAAAATCAGCTTCCAACTCCTCTGCCTCTTCCACCCCCAACCTCTCTGGGTTATTTTTTCATATGTATTCTCGCGTGTCCCGTTCAAAGTTTACAGCATCTGGCGTGTGTTGTGATGGTATGTTATATAATGATGCATAATATTTCTTAAATTCATCTAGGATGTCAGATGTAGAATGGATCTGGGTCCCCGACTTTGTGTTAAGAGTATGGATCAGAGGCTGAGCCTGCCTGGGACGTAGAGTCCGGGCAAGCAGTCTTCCACTTTTGTCTCCAAATTCAAAGACATTTTTCCGAGCTTTGTCTCTAGAACACAAGGATTTTTGGTCTAAGATGGATAAGATTTGGTGCTGTAAAGTAGATATCTCTGCTTTGAAGACGTTGTTTGGTGTGTTTTTGTTTAGTGTTTCTTTCTGACCCAGTTGTGATAATAATGCCTTTAACTCCGTTGCCCTTTCCCTCTTAAGTCTGGAACCATGAGAGATACAGATACCCCTAATTACACACTTCAGGGCTTCCCATTTTATTGGGTCAGGTGTCGGATCCATCGCATGGTCGGCCCCGAAATTTGTAATTGCTGTGTGAATCTCTTTCAGGCATGCTTCATTTTTCAATAGGTTGTCATTAAGTCTCCAAGTATATCCCGAACCACTTCTATCTAACATTCCCACCTCTCCATAAACTGGCGCTTGGTCTGACCACAAAAATGTATCCAATGAACATTTTGGAGTGTTGTCTAAGAGATCATGGGAAATGAATAAATAGTCTATTCTCGTGTAACTATTATGTGCTA
The DNA here is from genome assembly GCF_048569485.1 of Anomaloglossus baeobatrachus. Taxonomy (NCBI): domain Eukaryota; kingdom Metazoa; phylum Chordata; class Amphibia; order Anura; family Aromobatidae; genus Anomaloglossus; species Anomaloglossus baeobatrachus. The sequence goes on from NC_134353.1 coordinate 672,147,830, forward strand.
GTGAGTGAAAACTATAGTCCCTGACTCCGGGGTGCAGGATCCTGCAAAGGTCTACGAGTCTAAGAGACACCAACTCTTTTTTAAGTCTACGTATCGCAGAGTGAGGGACAGCTGACCTACCCGAAGACGAGTCCACTGCTGGGTCCAGGATCATGTTGAAGTCCCCGCCAAGGATAATACGGGAACCGCCGGCGAATTCTGAAAGTTTCCCAAATACCTCTAGAGCAAACGCCACCTGTCCCTGGTTTGGAAAATAAACATTAGCGATGGTATAAATACTGCCTAAAAAAGATATCTTAAGTAAGAGATAGCGTCCATCCAAGCCGAAGCAAGAATCAACTACTTCAGGTAGAAAGGACCGATGGAATGCCACCGAGACCCCGCATGCCTTACGATCCGGGTGAGGGCAATGGAACCATGTTGGGTAATTTTTTATTTTACAGCCGGGAACACCACCTGCTCTGAAGTGTGTCTCCTGTAACATAACAATTTTGATATTCTGTTTGTGAAAACGGTACATGATCTGGCTCCTTTTTTTTTCTGGCTTGTTTAGGCCCTTAGCATTGTACGTGCAGAAGGTTACGTGTGACACCATGGTATAGAGACTGTTTCGTGATAGTGTAAAGAGGAAGAAAAAGAGAAAAGAAGGTAGTGAAAGAAGAGAAAGTAGAGGTTAACAAAGGAAGAAAAGTGTTAACCCGTGGGTTAGTTCAAGAAAGTTTCTCAAACAACTGTATTGACTTTTGTCAAGTACAGCAAAACGCTGCAGCCCTAGGAGAGGTGAGAGAAGCCTCCAGCAACAGGTTGGAGCCCCCACCTCCCCGATTAATGCACATACTATGGGGTATCCAAAACTCCCCCCGCCCAGGCACATTGTGGATGAGAAGGCCCGAGACACCCCAATTTGAAACTGTATGAAACACAGAGACTAATAGAACATCCTAATATAACAAAATATCGATCAGGAAACATAGCATCTTGAAAATAAGAGCTCAAATAATGATTGGTACTAAATTCTGATATAGTATGAGCTCTCAATAGACAGAAATAGGCAGATGTATTAAGTATTATCTCTCTATTGGAGAGACAAACAACATGTGTGAGGTCGACATCGGTGAGCATAGTGCGGAGAAAATAAGAGGATGGCCCTGATCCCCCTTTTCAACTCCATCATCCAAACTCCGCCTCGCCAGTCACATCAGCGATAGCCAGACTGTGAGGATCTTCTGCCTTTCTTGGTTTGAACTTGATTCCACTGCTCTCTAGGTGGAAGAGGTGCCGGTGTTTTCGGTGTTGGCCAGTCTGGCAGATTAATCATGGGCAGCTCAAAAGTCCCCAAAAAATTTGGGAGATCTCCCAGGCCCTTGAGAGTTGCCGTTTTCCCATTTTTCCTTGCTGACAACTGGAAAGGGTACCCCCATCTGTATGGAATATCCTTATCTCGTAGAGCGGAAAGCAATGGTCTCAGGGCCCTGCATAGCTGTAAGGTTCTGCGTGCCAGATCTGGGAGGACCAGCAGGGGAATCCCTTGGTGTGAGCCCGCCCCATTGTCCCTGCAGCTTTTGAGAATAGCTTCTTTCTCTTTATAAAAATGGATTCTATAAATTACATCTCTTGGGCATGCAGGGTCGGATGGTTTAGGACCCAGTGCCCTGTGGATCTGATCTATATCGATGTGCTGCCCCGGGTCTCTCTGGAGGAGATTGTTGAAGTATTTTTGAGCCCACTCCTCTAGCTGTGCTGCTTTTACTGATTCCTTTAGCCCCCTTATGCGTAGATTGTTACGACGGTGCCGAGTTTCTATGTCATCCAAGTGGGTTAGGATGTCCTGTATTTATAAGGAATGATCTGACAACACTTGGTGATGAGCATCTATTTGGGAGAGTATTTGCTCTTGTGTTTCTTCTATTTCAGTCATCCTCTGACCACTTGCTTAATTGATCGCTTTGACCACTTGCTTAAATCTGACTGCAGGTTGTACATATCCTGTTTGTGTGAGGCTTTCAGCTCTCCCAGCAGGGAATCCATCTCCCTCCTTGTTGGTATAGCTCTTATGTGTTCTTTCCAGTCCCAGGGTTCATCCTCTCCCTGGGTTACATTCAGGACTGGGCTCCCATTCCCTCCCTTTGCATGTCGCTGAGGTCGGGGCCCCCCTCCAGGACTCTGCTGTGCAATGCTATTTTGTGATTGCTTATGAGAAAGTTCTGCAGCAGCAGTGACACTCCCCCCCCCCCCTTGCATTTGCAGCCTCTGGAGCTTTTATGCTGGGATTCTGACCTTCCCTGTCTGGAGTGTTTTGTGAGGCTTGTCCTGCCAGTTTACTGGTCTCCCTGTGGGTCTCCGTTTGGTGAATTTGGAGCTCAGTGGTTGGGGGCACAGTATCCCTACCAGCATTGGTGTCCAGGTCCTGTGAGGCCTCCATATCCTCCTGCAGCCGTGTGTGTCTCCCAGCCGCCATCTTGATTAGGGGACTGCTGCTCTGCCGCTCCGTCTGGGAGCTGAAATAACGGGGAATTCCCGCTTCTTCTGCCTCCGTTGCCACTGCCTCCACTGTCCGCCCTCTCCTGCGCACCATCGCCTGTCTCCTGTTCCTTATGGTCGGTCTCTGTGTCTCCTTGTATTGTCAGGTAAGCAGGAGCTCCATCTCCCTGCTTCTTATCTTGCCATTGGCTAGCTCCGTCTCCAAGTCCCTCACTTTTAGGTGACGCATGCGCAGAGGAACACTGTACATACTTAGTGCATTTTCTACAGGCACAATCACACAGATTACATGATGCAATGCGCATGCGTTCAAATACACAGCGCTCTGTGGTATGTCCCTGAGCTGCTACTAACCCAGTCTATTAACCCCTTATGGGTTTACTCCCATATTCAATAGGATAGTATATACACAGTCCTAATAAGGACTCAAGAAAAAAGGAAGGGGAATAGCAACTCCCAATTAACATAAGATTATGTGTGGACCTTAATGATTATTATAAGCCATCAATGGGAATTTTTTTGCGTGATCTATAAAAGCGACCAGCACTTGCATGCACATACAGAATCACTTATACTCAGGCCAGGAACATATTTTGGTTGTATTAGAGAGGAGTAAAATTAGTCCAAAAATACCAAATAGGGTCACGTAGGTGCATATATATACATATTTCGATAGTTATAATATTAGAGGTGTACAGATAAGTATGGACTCAACATGGCTCAGGGTTATACTATGAGTTGTCTCTTGCCAGTATGGTAAAAATAAATGAAAAATAGCACCCACAGTCCTATTCTTCATATATTAAGGACGGGAAAACATTCCCAACCAGCATAAAATTATGCATGAAACCCAATGGGGAGTAGGGAATGTCCCCATCCTGGTAAATATGTCTCCTTTCTGTCTCTAACGCAAAAAAAACAAAAAAAATCATTTTACCCACCCTCCCCGGCTCCCACATCATGTGGTGTCCTCTCTGCGATGCATTTCCGTTGGAAGTGTGCCCTTGCCGAGCCCCTCCACCTGCGATCGTCCCACCCCTTTTTTCAACTCCTCAATGGAGCGCTTACAATTCCGCACCAGCTGCCATGTCCTCACTACTTCTGTGGCTCTGCAATGCCCGCAGTAGTGTGATAAGGTCGCACCGTGATTATCTCATCACACTGCTGCACACTGGGCTGAAGGATGATGTGCCCTGCTCTTCCCCACTGCCCTTGGTGCTATAGCTTGGCTAATTTGCATGCGACACACCAGAAGAACTTCACATGCAAATTAGCCATGTGGTAATAAGCACTCAGCTTAAGTGGTCAAAGCGACACGGCTGGCCCCATGTGCTGTGGCCATACTACACTACAGGCTGTGGCTGTGACTGGGGCCCGGTGGGGCATAATAAAGCGAAGTAAGTAGCCCAGTCGAGCCCCCCTCTTTACCGGGCCACATACACCAGCACGGGCAGTAATGCCCTGATGGCAGCCCCGGGTGGGGGTCCTTGCGGTCGGACAACCAGCGAACAGGAAGGTATTCCCTATCCCATCAACATGGTATAATTTACAAACTTGAGAATACCCCTTTAAATGTGACAAATTAGCAAATATAGAAGTTGAGTTAGGGACAAATACTTTTTTACAGCACTGCACACTGCAGTAATGACATAAATTTGGCAACCAGAAGCTTAGACTTAGGGTACCTTCACACTTTAGCCATGCAGCAGCGATCCGACCAGCGATCTGACCTGGTCAGGATCGCTGCTGCATCGCTACATGGTCGCTGGTGAGCTGTCAAACAGGCAGATCTCACCAGCGACCAGTGACCAGCCCCCAGCCAGCAGCGATGTGCAAGCGACGCTGCGCTTGCACGGAGCCGGCGTCTGGAAGCTGCGGACACTGGTAACTAAGGTAAACATCGGGTATGGTTACCCGATGTTTACCTTAGTTACCTGCTCACACCGCTTAACTTAGCATGTGCAGGGAGCAGGAGCCGGCACTGGCAGCATGAGAGCTGCGGAGGCTGGTAACGAAGGTAAATATCGGGTAACTACCTTGGTTACCCGATGCTTACCTTGGTTACAGCTTACCGCAGGCTGTCAGACGCAGGCTCCTGCTCCCTGCACATTCAGGATTGTTGCTCTCTCGCTGTCACACACAGCGATGTGTGCTTATCAGCGGGAGAGCAACAATAAAAAAACGAACCAGCACTGTGTGTAACGAGCAGCGATCTCACAGCAGGGGCCAGATCGCTGCTCAGTGTCACACACAGCGAGATCGCTAATGAGGTCACAAAAAATGTGACTCAGCTCCGATCTCAGTAGCGATCTCGCTGTGTGTGAAGTACCCCTTAGACTCTTAGACTACAGAATCAATGATAACAGCAACCATAAAAGAACACGATAGTCCAGAAAGAACTGTAGGGTCCAGTCCATGTAATGTTAGGACTCTGTAAGAGGGCAAGAGGATCACTTTTATCATTTTTACAACACGCTATGTTTACCTTGTGAAAATAACTTTTCATTCCAGTATGAACCACTTTCAGAATGAGTCATCTAGTAACACTTACGTGTTTTAACTACAACAGATACTTATGCTAACATTACCTACAAGCAAGAGTTTACATTTTACAGATAAAACAGAATGGTATGTAACTAAATGTGTTAGCAAACAATAATAACCCCTTCATGAAAGATCCAATTTTCCGTTTTGCTTTTTGTCTTTTTCTTCCAAGAGCTATAACTTTTTTTGTATATATCCACATGACAAAATGTATTACATGGGAAGTTAAATCAATCTCTTATTTGGGTATCAAAATTACCGACAACCTACATTCCTTAATAACAATAAATATGGAGGATCTCATCGAAGCCACTCAAAAGGCCACTAACAATTTATATAAAGAAGAAATTACGTGGCTAGGCAGACTCATGTCCTACAAAATGATGATCTTACCCAAGATTCTTTACTACTTTAGGGCTATTCCACTCACCATTCCAATAAAATTCATTGGTAAACTTCAATCAATTCTAAATGGGTTTATTTGGAATCATAAAAAACCAAGACTTTCTAAGTCCACTCTAATGAAACGTAAAATTAGAGGCGGATATGGTTTGCCAAACCTTGAAAGCTATCATAAAACTAATATAATAAAACAAAGTATTTGTTGGTTAAATAGTGATTTTTCTCCGACATGGTTGGACCTTGAGTCAGCTTTAAACAACTATTCTTCTCTCCGTTCTCTTCTTTTAACCCATATACTTAATCCCAAACTTTCCCTGCCTTACCACCCTACTCTTGCATCTACTATTCTTGTTTGGCAGAGTTTATGTAAGATTAAAACCAAGATGTCGAAATATGATCAAATTAAAAACTTCTCTCTAAATATCTTAACATTCCTAACTGATGTACAGGTTCCTTCCTCATGGCAAAATCTTGGCCTAAAAACAATTAGTAACATACATGATGGAAAAGATTTTATTTCCTTTTTAGATCTAAAAATAAAATATAAGATCACAGACTTGGACTTCAAAACATTGATTTCTCTAAGGGAATCCCTTAATAAATTATTGGTTGGTAAACATCCCCTTTCAGAGATTATAAACCACCTCCTTTGTAATACGGAAAAGAAAACAATCTGGAATACCAAATATATCTATGACCTTGTAAATAATGACACTAAACCTATTCTATTAAACTACATGGCTAAATGGGGGAAAACTTTAAACAAGGATTTTACAGAAGAAAACTGGCAATTTAGCCTAAAAGCGACTTTTTCCTCTAACATTTCGGCTATTCTACATGAGTCCTTCTATAAGGTCATAACAAATTGGTATTTCACTCCATCTAAGCTACATAACATAGACCCCAAAAATACTCCACTTTGTTGGAGAAATTGTAACGAAAAAGGAACGTTGGTCCACATCTTATGGAATTGCCCAAAGATAAGACATCTCTGGAGGGAAGTGTCAAATCTAATTAATCGAGTTACAAATTCCAACATCAAATTATCGCCCCAAATGGCGCTTCTTTCTATGGATATGGAAAAACTAGACCAAATGCAGATCCCGATTGTGATTCACATTTTTTTGATCACCAAACAACTTTTATTGGCCAAATGGAAAAGTGATACTGTTCCAAATATTTCTGAAGTAATCAAGATGATATCCATGCACCACGAATTTGAAAATAAACTCGCGATATACAATAACCTGTTCCAACCCTATCAAAAGAGATGGGGTACCTGGCTATCCTACATCGAGCAATCCAAACCATAAGCTTATATAGTAGAAATTTTGAAGCTAAAAACACAAATAGTCCTCTGACAAATCCCAATCAATTTTCTCCTTTCTTTCTCCCTTCCTTCCTCTTTCTCTTCTTTCCTTTTCCTCTTTTTTCTCTTTCTTGTACATATTTCTTAAAAGTAATGATTCTCAATATTTGCAAAGAAGATATAACTAAACTAAGCTATATATATGTTGTACAGAAGTCTTTGCAAATGATTATTATGCATGATAGTTCTCCTTCTAACCATTTTCCGAATGCCATTTCACCTTTCTTTTCCCGGTTTCCCCAATAAAGATCTCTCCTTCCACCTTCCCTCCCCGGCTTACCTCCCCTCAAACAAAAAACGCAAATGTTTGAACTGTTTACAAAGAAATTGTCTAATGTTTCTACTTTGTTCCACTAAACTAATGTAATATATAAATGTTCTAATATGTAATAATAAAAATATTGTAATCACATGACAAAATGTACTTTTGAATGACACCATTCATTTTACCGCATAGCCTTTTTCAGGTAAAAATATTATGATTAATAAAAGGTTGTTACATGAACAATTATGTTACCAACAACACTCAAAATCAGGAAAAATTCCAAATGTGGAAAAATTGTGAAAAAACCCACAATCCTGAGATTTTTTTTAAAACTGTTTTTACGGTGCCCATTTTGTGGTAAATATGACTTCACAGTCTGATTCTTCTCATCAATATGTTTACAATGATACCAAACATATCCAGTTTTTTTTCAATTATTTTAGTAGTCAAAAAAAATTAGAAGTTGAAAAAAAAATTTGGCAGTTTTGTCTCATTTTTCCAAGAACCTTTGTAACGTTTTCATTTTTCGGTCAATAGAGCTGTGTGATGGCTTATTTTTTGAGGGGCAAGACAATGTTTTTATTGATACCATTTTAGAATAGATATGACGTTTTGATAACTTGTTACAGCATTTTTTATAATAGTAGAAGAACCAAAACAACGTAATTATGCCGTAATCTTTTGAATGTCATCCAAAGGCAGTGTTTCAAAGCAGCGCTGCTTTGACTAGCACAGAGGTCTTCAGCAGACCCCATGCTGTCATAGCAACCTATCGGTAACCTGTAATTTAATCACGGGTGCACCGATGGGCACTTAAAATGGTGACGTTTGTCAAATTCCGCTGTCAGGGTTTGACAGCAGGATTTAACAGGTTAACAATCGTGAATAGAGCAGCTCCTGGTTGTAACACACAGCCTTTACCTGCTGAGTAAGGAGGGAGCTCACTCCATGAGCCCGCTCCATACACCTTCTTGTGACATGCGCCATACATGTACGGGGGGGTGTCATAAAGGGGTTAACAATTCTGCCCAATCGTAAAAACCTTAGGATTTATTGCAATATGAGTTAAAGGGGTATTCCTATCTACAAGATCCAATCCCAATATGTGTTAGGTCTAATAATATTACTATTAGCATATACAGTTAGGTCCAGAAATATTTGGACAGTGACACAATTTTCTCGAGTTGGGCTCTGCATGCCACCACATTGGATTTGAAATGAAACCTCTACAACAGAATTCAAGTACAGATTGTAACGTTTAATTTGAAGGTTTGAACAAAAATATCTGATAGAAATTGTAGGAATTGTACACATTTCTTTACAAACCCTCCACATTTTAGGAGGTCAAAAGTAATTGGACAAATAAACCAACCCCAAAAAAAATATTTTTATTTTCAATATTTTGTTGCGAATCCTTTGGAGGCAATCACTGCCTTAAGTCTGGAACCCATGGACATCACCAAACGCTGGGTTTCCTCCTTCTTAATGCTTTGCCAGGCCTTTACAGCCGCAGCCTTCAGGTCTTGCTTGTTTGTGGGTCTTTCCGTCATAAGTCTGGATTTGAGCAAGTGAAATGCATGCTCAATTGGGTTAAGATCTGGTGATTGACTTGGCCATTGCAGAATGTTCCACTTTTTTGCACTCATGAACTCCTGGGTAGCTTTGGCTGTATGCTTGGGGTCATTGTCCATCTGTACTATGAAGCGCCGTCCGATCAACTTTGCGGCATTTGGCTGAATCTGGGCTGAAAGTATATCCCGGTACACTTTAGAATTCATCCGGCTACTCTTGTCTGCTGCTATGCTATGTCATCAATAAACACAAGTGACCCAGTGCCATTGAAAGCCATGCATGCCCATGCCATCACGTTGCCTCCACCATGTTTTACAGAGGATGTGGTGTGCCTTGGATCATGTACCGTTCCCTTTCTTCTCTAAACTTTTTTTCTTCCCATCATTCTGGTACAGGTTGATCTTGGTCTCATCTGTCCATAGAATACTTTTCCAGAACTGAGCTGGCTTCATGAGGTGTTTTTCAGCAAATTTAACTCTGGCCTGTCTATTTTTGGAATTGATGAATGGTTTGCATCTAGATGTGAACCCTTTGTATTTACTTTGGATGGAGTCTTCTCTTTACTGTTGACTTAGAGACAGATACACCTACTTCACTGAGAGTGTTCTGGACTTCAGTTGATGTTGTGAACGGGTTCTTCTTCACCAAAGAAAGTATGCGGCGATCATCCACCACTGTTGTCATCCGTGGACGCCCAGGCCTTTTTGAGTTCCCAAGCTCACCAGTCAATTCTTTTTTTCTCAGAATGTACCCAACTGTTGATTTTGCTACTGCAAGCATGTCTGCTATCTCTCTGATGGATTTTTTCTTTTTTTTCAGCCTCAGGATGTTCTGCTTCACCTCAATTGAGAGTTCCTTAGACCGCATGTTGTCTGGTCACAGCAACAGCTTCCAAACGCAAAACCACACACCTGTAATCAACCCCAGACCTCTTAACTACTTCATTGATTACAGGTTAACGAGGGAGACGCCTTCAGAGTTAATTGCAGCCCTTAGAGTCCCTTGTCCAATTACTTTTGGTCCCTTGAAAAAGAGGAGGCTATGCATTACAGAGCTATGATTCCTAAACCCTTTCTCCGATTCGGATGTGAAAACTCTCATATTGCAGCTGGGAGTGTGCACTTTCAGCCCATATTATATATATAATTGTATTTCTGAACATGTTTTTGTAAACAGCTAAAATAACAAAACTTGTGTCACTGTCCAAATATTTGTGGACCTAACTGTACATGCAGGTGCATCTCAATAAATAAGAATATTATCAAAAACTTAATTTATTTCAGAAATTCAATACAAAAAGTGAAACGCATATATTATATAGAGTCATTACAAACAGAGTGATCTATTTCAAGTGTTTATTTATGTTAATGTTGATGATTATGACTTACAGCTAATAAAAACCCAAAAGTCTTTATCTCATGTGAACGTTGCGCCCTGCAACGTGGGGGTTTCACTCGCTTGCAGCGGTGTGAGGTAGCTTCAGCAACACACGTACACAGTCTCTTCATAGAAATTCTGGCAGTTTATTTAAAAACACTCAGCATAAACTGCCCTCAAACATAAACAATAAGTCCATAATAGAAGTTTAGCAACTTCCCCACTCTCTGGCTCCTGCCAGCGTACAACTCTAGCCAAGGTTCCTTCCAGCACCCAGGGCCCTCTGCAGACCCCTGTCTGTCTCTCCTCCAGGAGAGATTCGGCCCTACAGCCCTGGCCTGGCTTGGCCGCACTCACCTCAGACTCTATATCAGAGCCTTGTGATCAGCCTCCATGCAGGCTGAAACACCCAGAGCTCCTGGCTCTGCTCTAACTTGTTTCCAGTCCACACACTGGACATCTAGAGCCAGCCTCTCTCTAGACTGCCCTAGACACACTTCTCCCAGGTTCAGAGACAGGATTGCTTTAACCCCTGGAGCCACACCCACAGGTGGTAAGGAGTGTGTAATCAGCATTACACACCCTTCCATGGCTCTGCATGTAATGCAATCCTGTGGAACCACAGGTCCCAGCCAGCTTCACATTGCAGAGCATCCACGCTTCTGCAAAACATACCGGCCCTTTGTAATACAGCCGGTTGATACCTCACACTCAGAAAATTAGAATATTATATAAGACCAACTGAAAAATTATTTAAAACTCATAAATATTGGCGCCTACTGAAAAGTATGTGCAGTAAATTAACTTAATACTTGGTTGGGGCTCCTAAACGTGAAAGGAGATTGGCTAGTTCTGTTACTGTGGGTTCTTTGCAACCAAAGTTTCTTTTGTCTGTCACACTGATTTGCTCATTGTCTTCATTTTCTGCACTGACCTTTGTGGACTCAGGGGTAGCACTCAATTTGATGGATTTTGGGTTTGCTAGGGATTGTGGTTTCCCCATGGTTCCTTTGCAAACTCCTATTCCTTTAAGGGGCATTGATGCTACCCCTTTGGCAGAAAATAAACCCCAATTTTGGACCCAGGTGACTATGAGAGTAGCACCAGTGCATCAGGAAACTTGTAAATTTTTAGTATTGCATAATTTACATGATACTTTGGTACTAGGATTTCCGTGGTTGCAGACCCATAATCGAGTCCTTGACTGGGGATCCTTGTCAGTAGCTAGTTGGGGTTGTCAAGGTGTGCATCAGGACCTTTCTGTGTCGTCCACGTCTGCTCAGACAATTGATGTTCCGGCTTTCTTGTCTGATTTCCGTGACGTATTTAATGACCAGGAATCTGATTCTCTGCCTCCACACCGGGACTATGACTGTGCCATTGAGTTGGTGCCAGGTTGTAAATTTCCCAAGGGGCGGATTTTAAACTTGTCTGTGCCCGAACATGATGCCATGCGATCATACATCAGGGAATCATTGGAGAAGGGGCACATTTGGCCCTCATCTTCTCCTTTGGGTGCTGGCTTTTTCTTTGTTACTAAAAAAGATGTGTTGTTGAGACCTTGTATTGATTACCGCCTTCTTAATAAAATCACGGTCAAATATCAGTACCCTTTGCCTCTGATGTCTGATCTTTTCTCTAGAGTGAGGAGTGCCAAATGGTTTACGAAACTGTATCTTAAAGGGGCGTACAATCTCATCCGTGTTAAGAAGGGTGATGAATGGAAGATGGCTTTTAATACTACTGAGGGGCATTTTGAGTACCTAGTGATGCCTTTTGGGCTCACTAATGCCCCCTCCATCTTCCAGGCCTTCAAGAATGACATTTTCTGGGACCTTATTGGTAAATTTTTGATTGTGTATTTGGATGACATCTTGATTTTTTTCTTATGATTGGGACTCTCATGTTGAGCAAGTACGGGCTGTTTTTTCAGATACTCAAGGATAATGCACTGTACGTTTAAGGGGTCAAAGTGCCTCTTTGGGGTGCAAAAGATTTCATTTTTGGGGTTCATTTTGTCTCCCTCTGCTATCGAAATGGACCTGTTTAAGGTTCAGGCTATTTACGACTGGGTGCAACCAACTTCTCTAAAATCCCTGCAGCAGTTTTTGTTGTTTGCGCATTTTTATTGTAAATTTATAGCCAATTTTTCTAGCATTGTAAAACCTCTGACAGATTTGACCAAGAAGAGAGCTGATGCTGAGAATTGGACCCCAGAGGCAATTGTGGCCTTCCAGGAGCTTAAAAGGCGGTTCACTTCTGCCCCGCTCCTGCAGCAACCTGATGTGTCTCGCCCATTTCAAGTTGAGATAGATGCCTGAGAGATCGGAGCAGAAGCTGTTCTGTCTCAACGAGACTCTATTTCGGGTAAACTTAAGCCCTGTGCCTTTTTCTCTCGGAAGTTCGCTCCTTCTGAACGGAATTATGATGTGGGCAACCAGGAATTATTGGCTATGAAGTGGACGTTTGAAGAATGGAGACATTGGTTGGAAGGGGCTAGACATCAAGTTGTGGTGCTTACGGACCACAAGAATCTTACCTATCTGGAATCTGCCAAGAGGTTGAATGCTCGGCAGGCCAGGTGGGCTTTGTTTTTTACTTGGTTTAATTTTGTGGTCTCTTTTCTGCTGGGCACCAAGAATGTTAAGGCCGATGCCCTTTCTAGCAGTTTCTGTGCTGACTCTTTGTAGGTTGCCGAGCCGTCTACTATCCTGAATGATGGTGTAGTTCTCTCGGCCATTTCGCCTGATCTGTGGTTGGCACTGGCGGGATTTCAGGGGATAAACCTGAGAGATGTCCTGTGGGGAAACTGTTTGTCCTGGACCAATGGAGAAACCGAGTTGTCTCTGAGGTTCATTGCTCTGTTTTGGCAGGTCATCCTGGCATTTTTGGTACTCTGGATCTTGTGAGACGCTCTTTTTGGTGGCCTTCCCTGTCCCGGGATGTCCGTAGTTTTGTGCAGTCATGTGGAGTTTGTTCTAGGTCCAAGCCCTGTTGTTCACGTTCTAGTGGGCTATTATTGCCTTTGCCGGTACCTAAGAGACCTTGGACGCACATCTCTATAGATTTTATTTCAGAGCTTCCCGTCTCTCAGAAAATGACTATGATTTGGGTAATCTGTGATAGATTCTCCAAGATGGTCCACTTAGTCCCACTATCTAAGTTGCTGTCTTCATTAGAGTTGGTGCCTTTGTTTTTCCAACATGTTGTTCGTTTGCATGGTATTCCCGAAAACATTGTTTCTGACAGAGGAGTGCAGTTCGTATCCAGATTTTGGAGGATTTTTTGTTCCAAATTGGGTGTTCAGCTGTCTTTCTCCTCGGCGTTTCATCCTCAGACCAACGGTCAGAGTGAAAGGGCTAACCAGACCCTGGAGACCTATTTACGGTGTTTTGTTTCTGTGGATCAGGATGATTGGGTTTAATTTTTGCCTTTGGCTGAATTTGCCCTTAACAATAGGGCTAGCTCTACCACATTGGTGTCTCAATTTTTCTGCAATTTTGGGTATCACCCCAGGTTCTTCTCGGAGCAGCTTGAGGCGTCTGACTGTCCGGGGGTGGATTCAGTGGTAAACAGAATGCAGCAGATTTGGGGGCAGGTAGTGGATAAATTGTTTCAATCTCAAGAAACTGCCCAAAAATTTGCCAACCGGCGTCGCACTGTTGTTCCCCGGTTTAAAGTGGGTAACATGGTGTCGTTGTCCTCTAGAAATATTCCTATGAGAGTTTCGTCTCCTAAATTTAAACCCAGATTTATTGGACCTTATAAGATTTTGGAGATTATCAACCCTGTATCGTTCCGTTTGGCTCTGCCTGCGTCATTTAAGATTCACAATGTCTTCCATAAGTACTTGTTGAAGAGACAACAGTTCCTGCAGAAGCGCCTCCTGACCCTGTTTTGGTACAAGGGGATCTGGAGTATGAGGTTTAAAAAATTCTGGATTCCCGTCGCTGTAGATGTAGGCTTCAGTACCTTGTCAAATGAAAGGGTTATGGGCAGGAGGATAACTCTTGGGTTGTGGCTTCTGACATTCATGCGGACAGGTTGGTTCGTGCCTTCCATCATGCTCATCCTGAGCGACCTCCCCCCATTGAAAACAGTAACCTCAAAAATGAAATACACCACAGCAGTAATAATATTCTTTAATTAGCCCCTACATTAATAATGTCCCACAATCTGGCCCCATGTCTCTTCATTTTGACCTCATGTCTCTCCATCCTGGCCTTATGCCTCTCCATCCTGGCCCAATGTGTCTCCGTTCTTGTCTCATGTCTCTCCATCCTTGCCTCATGTCTCTTTATCCTGGCTTCAAGTCTCTCCATCCAGGCCCCATGTCTCTCCATCCTGGCCTCATGTCTCTTTATCTTGGCCTCATGTCTATCCGCCCTAGTCCCATGTTCTCGCCTTCCTGGCCTCATGTGCTCTCCATCTTGGCCTCATGTTCTCTCTATCCTGGCCCCATGTCACGCCATCCTGGCTCCATGTCTTGCCATCCTGGCTCCATGTCTTGCCATCCTGGCCCCATGTTCTCTCCATTCTGACAACAATGTTCTCTCTGTCCTGGCTCTATGTTCTCTCCATCCTGGTCCCATGTCTCTCCATCCTGGCCCCTATATATCTCTTCCCCATATTGCAGTTCTTCAGTACAAGCAAAAAAAGAAGTGTTTTCTTACCTGGCCGTGGTCCATCAGTGTCCTCTTCATACTTGATCTATGCGGTGTAAAGGTGCTGGAGCATGGCAATGATGTCATTCGCCGGTGACGTGTGCGTCAACATTATCTGCTGGCCTCTGCTTGACTGGCAACTATTGTCGTGCAGGAATATATATATTGTCGTGCCGGGGGTATAACATAAACACTTTATACGTCTTTCGGGCCATCTTTGTCCTCTTTCTGAAGCCGCGGTGCATGACGCGTCTACGGGCAGGCGCACTACAATACCTTGATCTGCCCTGCTCAGGGCAGATCAAAGTGCGCCTCCTCCGGACCTGAATGCCGGCGAGTGTGTATGACGTCGGACCCGTCATGCACCGCGGCTAGAGAAGGAGAACAAAGATGGCCAAAAGAGCCGGCGCCGGACAACGGAGACCCCCATTAGGCCCACTGCGCGAGCGTTAGGTAAGTATCATAAAGTGTTTTTTATGTTATACCACCGGCCTAGGCTCTTATATACAGCATGTTAGAATGCTGTATATAAGAGCCCGGTGGTGGTAGCCGCAGCTTATAGGCCGAAAAAGTGGTGACAGGTTCCCTTTTAAGGACAACGTACAATATATGTTTAGGTTATGTTCACATCGTTTTTCAAAGCAAAGAAATCTGACAAATTTCTCCAGCGGAGACTAATTCAGTAATTGCTCCTTTATTGGAGAGTTGTGAGAAGAGTTTTTCTTACCCTGAAACATTTTTTTGACAGCCTTTTAGGTTGTCAGTGTCTATTTTGGAGTACATACCATTAGGTCCACTTCAAAGAACTGACATATTTCTTTTTTATTTTGCAAGTCATCTTTCAAGCCTTTAAAAAACAACTCGTGAACAAAGTGGTTTTCCCACAGAAATTAATAGTGTTCCAAGTTTTTAGAATTTTGTAGCAAATCCACTCAAATAAGAACACTGTGTGGAAATAGCCCTCAAACTGAACCTGTCACTTGATTCATGTTGACCAAATAAGCACGTGCATTTTTCAGTAAAATGCTCCTGTGTTTCAGAAAAAATATAGTTGGAAGATCTGGCCAGGGACCAGAGCCAGTGATGAGACTAGTCCAGAGCCACCCCATCTGTCTTTTCCTACCGCCGCTTCAGATAATTGACAGGTTTCTCCGATAGTGGGATACTTGTCAATTACAGGGAGCAACACAAGGAGAAGGCAGCAGAGGATGGTTAATTGACAGAGCTGTAGCTAATCACTGATTTTAGTGGTTTTCCTAATGTAGATGGTGTGGCGCCCCTGAGGCTCTGGTCGCCACAGGATACTGCACCTCAATTAAGGTGCAGTATCTATCTCAGGTAAGGGGGGGTTATACACTGGTGTTCCACATTCACACACTACATACAGCTTAGGAGCCTTGGTAGGCAGGGGGTTGGCCATCACGATCAATGGGGCTTCCCCGGTCACTGAAGCCAGTCACCTGGGGGGCGGATTCCACCTGGGGGTAGAAATAGGCGCAACACACTCACATCAAGGGCAGATTCGTCGGGACCATAGTTCTGAAAAGACATCTCAGGAAAACTTGGACTTTACTAGGCCCGGGGCTTACACCCTAGAAATAGGACTCTCTCTTCTTCTCTCTCAAACCACCGGTGTTGGCCCCTTACCTGCCTGAGATTGATCGGAGCCCATGAAGGCGGTGACCAGTGCGACCGGGTTGGCAGATGAAGTTGTGAGTAAACTACACCTTCCCTAAACCCGCAGAGACTGTTTTGGCTTGTCCTTACCGGCGTCGCCGCCCAGCGCTTAGTCGCCAATGGCCGTTACCAACCCTCTTCATCCACCCGGGGCCCGCTCCACCTGTGGGGAGCGATACCATCCTGGCTGCCATAGCACCTGCCCTGGTGAGGAACCCTGCAGCAGCGACTACTCACTGGCCGCATACCACAGGTGGCGTCAAACTCTCCCAAATACCCCGCTTTACCCACTATTTACTGTACACCTCGGGGCAACGGAACCGGGCAAGGCAACCTGTGACATCGCCTGACCCGATCCGGCATCGAGTAGGTTAACCACCTGCCCCATGGGGTCCTACAATGACATGAGCCGTGAGCTCAGTGATTAGCAAACGGCGATATCCGCTATTGATGTGACCACTGCAGCGCCAGGGAGCTAGCACTGGACCAAATGAGGATGAGACCCTGCCGAGTTATTATTATAGGTGTTTTATCAGCATTTGGGGTCTGCTATCCTGAAGGTGGACATCACCTTAAAGTTTGCCTTAGCATATCTTCTGTAGGGGAGGGAAAGAATTGTTTGAGGTCATTATGCTCTTTCCCTATAAGACAGCACAGCAAATACTATAAAAACCATATTGCTGTGTATGATATGCAATATGGCACCGCCATGCAGTGTTTAGCACCCGAATTTCCCTCTGTGGACCCACTAAGCAGCGCCCCTCTGACTAGAATAAACAGGCGCGGGAACTTCCTCTCAGGTGCGCGCTCCCGAGGGCACGGGAAAGCGCTCTGACGTCACGTGAGGCAGCGTGTACGCGCAGGGGCAGCTGTGCCTCCTAGAGCCGAGCCTGCAGAGGACAGGAACGGGGAAGCTGCAAACATGGCAACGGGGACAGGTGAGCAGAAAGCAAGAAGCCGCCGATAAACCATTTGCATTTATTATATTGTGTGACAGAATGGGAGCTCCGTGAGCGCAATAACCTCTAGGCTTGTCGTCCACAGAGGCAGAGACCAGGCAGAAGCTGCTGAAGACTGTCAAGAAGGAGGTAGGTGACCCCATGGCAGCATCTCTGAGGCTTGTGCTCAGTACATCCATCTGGGTAGGAGCTGTGCACAGTTACCGAGCAGTGCAGCCTGTGAGGGTGTGTTACATTACACAGCTGGCAGCTGCTGCTCACTGGTGCCACACTGCTGCCCTATGGGTGCAATGGGAGCATGGCGAAGGCAGTCAAGGGATGGAGAAACCATTATGCCACGTCTGTAGGATTGATATCCCTGCTACCGTGTGCCGGATTTGTTACATTGCAGGAGCCCCCTTGCCAGAGGCAGGCATCAGTCCTAATGCAAGTAAGTCACTGGGCTCCTACAAGAATTGTGCAGGTAGGTTACAAAAAAATCCCATCAGGACCATGTATTATATTTATCATGGTGCTCATAAGTAAGGGACGTGGCTCGGTCACATTATCGTGGTGCCTATCACTACATCATGCCACGGATCGCACCAAAATAAGATTAACGAGACCTATACTACATAAAGCCTTGCTCAGTCTCAGTGCTGGGGCCAATATACATGTGGTTCACAGACTGATGGTGTTGTTATTGATAAAAGTGCGGTAGATGATGGTCCGTTCTTTTCCTACAAGATTATTACTGTCTGACAAACAGATTATTCTATCTAGGTAAGAAAGTGTAAACCTCATGGATATTAAGGTCCAAATAGGATCCAAACTCAAACAATGTGTTATTAAATGGATCATAATGGACTAATGTAAAAGCAGCAGTGTAACAAGATTATTCCGAGAAAAGCAACATTTTGCTGAAGATGGCCAGTTCTTTCAACGTAGTGTATCAACTGAATGGGGGAGATTGAAAAGATGAGTGCCATCAGTGAGGGAAACTCACATCTTTTATCACATCTGAATGAAAACTTCTGATAGTTTTTATGTAGAAGTTGATAGTGTGTGTATATATATATATATATATATATATATATATATATATATATATATATATATATATATATATATTCATTGCTAAGCAGATGTGTACACCCCCTTTGAAAGGTATGAACAACAACTTCCCACATTTTGACAAGATTGAGTTTCATACACTGTTTTTTTAACCCATAACAGGAAAGTAAGGCTAAGAATATAATTTTCATTACAAAATCTTCAGTTTTTCTCAAATTAGTTGATGCAAAAATGAATATACCTCACATCTAAGGCGGGTTTTACATGTTACGACATCGCTACCGATATATCGTCGGGGTCACGTCGTTAGCGACGCACATCCGGCGCCGGTAGCGACATCGCAACGTGTAAATCCTAGGTGCGACGATGAACGAGTTCAAAAGTGTAAAAAATCGCTGATCTGTGTCACGTCGTTCATTTCCATAATGTCGTTACTGCTGCAGATACGATGTTGTTTGTCGTTCCTGCAGCACCGCACATCGCTGTGCGTGAAACCGCAGGAACGACAAACAGCTCCTTACCTGCATCCACCAGCAATGTGGAAGGAAGGAGGTGGGCGGGATGTTATGTCCCGCTCATCTCCGCCCCTCCGCTTCTATTGGCCGGCCGCTTAGTAATGTCGCTGTGACGCCGAACGCACCTCCCCCTTGAAGGAGGGATTGTTCGGCGGTCATAGCGATGTCGACGACCAGGTATGTGCGTGTGAAGCTGCTGTAGCGATTATGTTCACTACGGTAGCAAGCACCAGATATCGCATGTACGATGGGGGCGGGTGCTATCGCTCTCGACATCACTAGCAATTGCTAGCGATGTCGCAACATTTAAAGCCTGCCTAAAAGTATACCTGATGAAGAGATCTGAGTAGTCTTGAAATCTTGCTATCTGTTACCATCTTTTCAGTTAGCCATTAAGGCTGGGGCCACACGTGGATCTACTGTGATCCTTGCATGTCACTCGGCTCACGCTGGCAGCACAGCAGAAGCCGAGTGTCATGCGAGTGTCACTGCGACTGAGGTCCGATCATGCGATCGGACCTCAGCTGCAGGGGACGGGCCGGCGCTGTGGGGGGTAGGGAGGGATTTATCTCCCTCTCTCCTCCGTTGCCGGCTATTGCCACTCTCGCCCTGCACTCGCGGTACACCGGTGTACTGCGAGTGCAGTGCGATCTTTCTCTCGCCCCATAGACTTGAATGGGTGCAAGAGAAACAAGACTCGCATTACAATCGCAGCATGCTGCGATTGTTTTCTCGGTCTGATTAGGGCTGAGAAAATAATCGCTCATGGGTGCTGGGACATAGGCTAATATTGGGCCAAGTGGAATGCGATAAAACATCGCATTCCACTCGCTCCGATTTTCATGCCATGTGGCTTAGGCCTTACAGGTATCAACCAAAGATGGCTCAATTTTGAATATTTTTCTATCTACTGGCTAAGGCTGTACAGAGATATTTTTCCTGTATCAAAAACTATTACATCTAGAATTTTGTATGACCTCAATGATTTTAATAACAGCACCAAGTATTCAAGGCATAGAATGAACAAATTAGTGACATATTGCAATATCTGTCTTTTTCTATTCTTCGAGAATGATCTTTTATAGGCTGGATGGATGATCAACTTCAGAATTCCCCATAGATGTTTCAGTTATGTTTAGATCAGGATACATACTTTGCCACTGAATCACTTTGACCTTGTTTTTCTTCAGAAAAGCAATAATTTGTGTTTTCGATTATTGTCATGTTGGAAAAGTGCATGTCTACGAAGGGCACAGAGTGATTTTAGCTTCTTCTTACAATATAGAGCAGTACATCTGTTAATTCATCATATCATCAATGAAATGTCACTCCCCAACAGCAGCAGCAGCAGCACTCACGCAACCTTACATAAGGACACCACCATATTTCACTGTAGGCAACATGCATTTAGAAAAATTCATTTAGAAAAATGGGTAGTGTCCATATGTGGGGCTGCTGGTTTTGTGTAGCTATGTTTCATTAACGGTATCATGAATTTACAGATGAGTAGATGATATCATCACTCTGTGCCCTTTGGTTGATGTGCAGTTTTCCAAGATGGCAAGGATCCAAAACATACGTATTTTGCATTTCTAAAGAACAGAGTGAAAGTGATTCAGTAGCCAAATATGTCTCCTGATTTGAGACCAACTGAAACACCTATGGAGAATTCTGAAGAGACCAGTTGAGCATCACACCCCATCCAGCATCCTGGCCTTGTGCGCACTAGACGGAATTTCCCGCGGATTTCCCGCAGATTTGCTGCATGTTTTGCTGCAGAAAATGTTCATAATATCTCTGTAGTGATTCACCAGCAAATCCTATGGGGAAAAAAAAATTCTGTGCGCACTAGGCGGATTTTGACAGCTGCATGATTTGCTGCGGGATTCCCGCAGCAAAAACAATTGCATGTCACTTCTTTTCCGCAGATAGCTGCGGGATTTCACTCCATTGACGGTAATGTAATCGTGAAATCGTGTAATGTAATCATGAAATCCCGCAGGGAATAACGCAGGTAGCAAATTCTGTGCGGTTCATTGCGTTTTCCTGCGTTATTCCCTGCGGTATTTCGCGTTTTCGGGACATAATGTTCATCACTGCCCTGCGTTTTACAGGGAAGTGATGTCATTATGACAGGAAGAGAAAGCGGAGCAGAGAGTAAACACACATCACACTCACACACAGACATATAGAATACACATACAAATCAAACGTACATCTAAAAATAAAAAAACAAAAAAAAACCGCGGGCTCCGCCGTATTGTTACTGTCCAGCCGAGGTAAACACACAGCGGCGGCCCCGTAGTCTCAGGCTGGGGAGGGAGAGGGCCAGGGTTAATGCCCCCCCCCACTCCCAAGAATATCAGCCCGCCGCTGCCCCGGGACTGTCGCATCCATTATGCGCCAATCCCGGTGTGTCCCCGACTCTTCCAGATTGCCGTGATGCGGTGGCAATCAAGGTAATAATGAGTTAATGTCAGCAGATCGCTGCCACTAAGTCCAGGCTTAATCATGGCAGGGTCTATGAGACCACTTCCATGATTAACCTGTAAGTAAAGTGAATAAACACACACACCGAGAAATCCTTTATTGTAAATAAAAAAGCCCCCTCTTTCACCCCTTTATTAACCCCTCCCAACACACAGCTCTGGCGTAATCCATGCAGGTCCTATGACGCTTGCAGACTACTGCAGCCGCGTCTGACACTGTACTTAATGCAGCCTCGTAACAAGGATGCAGGGGTAACCACAGGTCATTTCTCACGGTCAGTAATGTGAACACATTACAGCTCGTGAGAACTGCAGTGTGTCCTCACAGGGACTCTATCTATTGATTATCTATCCTTCTATCTATCTTATCTATCTATCTATCCATTATCTATCTATCCCACAATCTATCTATCTTTCTATCTCAGAAGGAAATTACCTATTTTTTTTTTTTTTATTTTTTTTTCAATGTGCTTTATTGCATTGAATGCATTAAAACACATGTGCCAAGCCGCGGAAAAAACGCAACAAAACGCATGCGGATTTCGATGCGGTTTTTCCGCTGGTGCAGAAATCTTTCAGAGCCTGCGGAATTTTCTTAAGAAAATTCAATTTTCTAGTGCGCACAGGGCCTAAGAGAGGTCATTCTTGAAGAATGGAAAAAGATAGATGTTGCAATATGTCGATGCCTTGAATACATGGTTCTGTCCTCAAAAATCATGGAGGTCATACAAAATACTAGATGTAGTTATTTTTGATGCTGGTGTATTCATTTTTGCATCAACTAATTTGAGTAAAAGTGAATATTTTGTAATGAAAGTTATATTAATTACTTTCATGTCCATGGGTTAAAAAAATGTTATATGATCATGAAACTGAGTGTTGTCAAAATTTTAGAAATTCTTCTTTTATTCAATAAACTTTTGTTTGTAATCTTACTTTTAAAAGGGGGTGTACTTATTTATGCTGAGCAGTGTGTGCGTGTATTTGTGTATATCACAAAAATGTTATGCACAAATACACACAGTTTTGTAAATATTTTATTATATATGGACAACACTGAAAATATGATACAATGTAAAGTAGTCAGTGTACAGCTTGTATAACAATGTATATGTGGTGTGCTCTCTAATAATTCAACACACATCCATTCATGTCAAAACCGCTGGCAACAAAAGTGAGAATACCCCTAATTGAAAATGGCCAAATTGTGTCCAAAGTGTCAATATTTTGTGTGGCCAACATTATTTTCAACCACTGCCTTAATTCTCTTGGGCATGGAGTTCACTAGAGCTTCACAGGAGCCACTAGAATCCTTTTCCATCCTCCATGATGACCCCACAGATCTGCTGGATGTTAAAGACCTTTGTTCTCTGCCATCTTCCGTTTGAGGATGCCCCACAGATGTTCAATAGAGTTTAGGTCTGGGGACATACTTGGCCAGTCCTGTACCTTTTACCCTCAGTTTCTTTAGCAAGGCAGGGCTCGTCTTGGAGGTGTGTTTGGGGTTGTCATCATGTTGCAGTACTGCCCAGTTTCCGAAGGAAGCGGTTCATGCTCTGCTTAAACGTGTCACAGTACGTGTCGGACATCATGGTTCCCTCCATAAACTGCAGCTCCCCACAGCCGGAAGCACTCATGAAGTCCCAAACCATGACACTCCCACCACCATGCTTGACTATGGGCAAGACAAACATGCCTTTGTACACCTCACCTGGTTGCCGCCACATAGGCTTGACACCATCTGAACCAAGTAAGTTTATCTTGGTCTTATCAGACCACAAGACATGGTTTCTTAATCTGCTTGCCTTAAGCAAACTTCGTGGGCTTTCTTGGCCATCATCTTTAGAGGCTTCCTTCTGGGATGATGGCAGTGCAGGCCAATTTGATGCAGTGTATAGCATATGGTCTGAGCACTGACAGACTGAAACCCCCCCCCCTCTCCCGCATCCCCTCCCCTTTAACCACTGCAGCAATGCTAGCAGCACTCATACGTCTTTTGAAAAGACGACCTCTGGATATGACACTGAGCACGTACAGTCAACTTCTTTGGTCGACCATGGCGAGGCCTGTTCTGAATGGAACCTGTCTTGTTAAACCACTACATGGTTTTGGCCACCGTGTTGCAGCTCAGTTTCAGGGGGTTGGCAATCTTCTTATAGCCTAGGCCATCTTTATGTAGAACCAAAAAATATTTTTTTCAGATTCTCAGAGAATTCTTTCCCATTTGGTGCCATCTTGAACTTCCATTGACCGATAGGAGAGACTCTGAGAAATAACATAGAATTTAACACACCTACTCCCTACTTACACCTGAGACATTGTAACACTAATGAGTCACATAACATCGGGGAGAGAAAGTGTCTAATTGGGCACAAGTTGGCCATTTTCACTCATGGGAGTATTCACTTTTGTTGCCAGCAGTTTTGAGATTAATGGCTGTGTGTTGCGTTATTTGGAGGGCACACCAAATATACTCTGTTATACAAGTTGTGCACTGACTAGTTTATACTGTATAAAGTGTTATATCTTAGGTGTTGTCCTGTTAAAAAGATGTAAGAAAATATTTACAAAAAATGTTAGGGGTGTACTCACTTTTGTTATATACCGTGTATATATATTATATCCACGTTAATAGAAAACATTATGTTGTTGTAATGGCAGCTGTCGAGGGGTGGGACCAAATAGCCAGCAATTGAGCGGTTC
Organism: Anomaloglossus baeobatrachus; assembly: GCF_048569485.1. Classification (NCBI taxonomy): domain Eukaryota; kingdom Metazoa; phylum Chordata; class Amphibia; order Anura; family Aromobatidae; genus Anomaloglossus; species Anomaloglossus baeobatrachus. The sequence goes on from NC_134353.1 coordinate 672,171,900, forward strand.
CTAAAATTAATGAATTATAGGCAGGAAAATGGGCAATAGTTAGATTCTCAATGATGTTGCTTTTGGAATGGAAAAATTGCAATAGTTAGATGACTGAGTCACAGCATTTTCAGAACAGTGATTTTTATAGAATGTTAACAGTGGTTAATACTTACCAAAAGTGGACTGAAAAAGTATATCAGATGAACTACTGATGTGATCATGGGAGCCCAATGCTCATGGATGTGAATGGGGGGCAAAGTCTAGATCTTCTTTATTCATCTCCACCAAAGGACTGCATAGTTAGCAAGTTGGTCTTAGTTACCATTTCTAAAAGTACTTCTAATGAGCCTCAGAGTTTGACCTTGAAGCAATGGAAGAGGGTAGCATGGTCTCGCAAGTAAGTGTTTTTTACATCATGTAGTTGACTAGGTCAGATGTGTGGAACAAAGTTAAATTCATTGAGGCTCCACCTTGCAACTTACAGGACTCAAAGAATCCATTGCTAATGTTGTCGTACTAGAATCCAACTGGACATTTTTGGAGGTTGTCGCAATCTGTGCCCCAACAGGTCAGAGCATTGCTGACCATACAAGGAGCCATATGTATCTATAACGTGAACTTCCTGAACCCCAATAGAATATTTGTAATTTGTCAGAGAGCCTCAGATACTCATCTGCACCACCTACAGCTATATTGACTGTTTGTACAAGAATATTGAGACATACCTCTTAATCATTAAATTCAGACTTTTCATTCAGTCCCATTGTATCAGGTGTATAAAACTAGGCACCTAGTCATGCAGCATGCCTTTATAAACAGTTGAGAAGTAATGAGTTATTTTAAAGAGCTCACTGAATTCAAGCTTGGTTCTGTAATAGGATGCAACCATTGCAACAAGTCAGTTGCTGAAATACTTTTCCTTCTAACAATTCTACAAAACTGCGAGTAGTAATATTGAAAATTGAAGTTTAGAAAAAATAGCATCTCGGTTATAAACTAGCAAAGATACAGAGTGAGGTCACAAAGTTCTGAGGCGTTTAGTGTATAAAAGTCACGCTTGGCTGACACAATAGCTGTAGAACTCCAAACCTCCCCTTGTATTAATATCAGCACAAAAACTGTGCCAGGAGATTGATAGCATGTATTTCCATGGCCAAACAGCTGCATGGAAGCCTTAAATCTATCAGAGAGCCAAGCAACCGATGGGTGTAATGTACACTGCCACAAGACTCTAAAGGCCCTGTCACACACAGAGAGAAATCTGTGGCAGATCTGTGGTAGATCTGTGGTTGCAGTGAAATTGTGGATAATCAGTGCCAGTTTGTGGCCGTGTACAAATGGAACAATATGTCCATGATTTCACTGCAACCACAGATCTGCCAAAGATTTATCTCTGTGTGTGACGGGCCTTAAGGTAGTGGAAATCTGTTCTCTGGATAGACGATACATGCTTCCCTATCTGGCAAGCTGGTTACCGAGCTCAGTGGAAGTCAGTAGAATGTTACCTCCAGGACTGAATTATGTTAATGGTAAAGTTTGGTGGAAAATCAATAACACTATGGGATGGTTTTACAGAGGTTGGCCTGGGTCTCTTATTGTCATTGAAGGAAAATTTTTATGTTTTTTTTAAAACCATTTTGAGGAGGCCCTGTTTTGCACCAGCGTGATTGTGCCCCAGTGTGCAAACCAATTTCTATAACGACATGGTTGGGTGAGTTTTGTGTGGAGGATCTGGACTAGCCTGCACAGAACCCTTACGTCAATCCTCTTCAACACACTTAGGGGTACTTTGCACGTTGCGACTTCGCTACTGCGATCTCGTCGGGGTTAAATCGAAAGTGATGCACATCCGGCGCCGGTAACGACGTCGCAACGTGTAAAGCCTAGAAGCACCGATAAACGATCGCAAAAGTGTTGCAAATCGGTGATCTGTGTACTGTCGGTCATTTCCATAATTTCGTTGCAGCGACAGGTATGATGTTGTTCCTCATTCCTGCGGCAGCACACATCGCTGTCTATGAAGCAGCAGGAGCAAGGAACATCTCCTTACCTGCGTCCCACCTGCAATGAGGAAGGAAGGAGGTGGGCGGGCTGTTTACGTCCTGCTCATCTCCGCCCCTCCGCTTCTATTGGCCGCCTGCCGTGTGACGTTGCTGTGACGCTGCACGACCCGCCCCCTTAGGAAGGAGGTGGGTCGCCGGCCAGAGCGACATCGCAGGGCAGGTAAGTGCGTGTGAATAATGCGATAATGTTTGCTACGGCAGCTATCATAAGAGATCGCATCTGCGACGGGGGCGGGGACTATCGCGCTCGGCATCACTACAATGCAAAGTACCCCTTAGGATGGACTAGAATTGAGATTGTAAGTCAGGCCGTCTCATCCAACATCATTCTAGATAAATAACAAAATCCATATGGATTAGAAACGATGTGCCCTTCTAAACAAGTAAAAGTGAAGAGCAAGGAGCATACTCCGAGAATACATGAATAACAAGAGAAACAGGAGTACTTGTGCTGCAAAAATATTTTATTGAGAAAAAGACACTGTGGCAATTAAAAAAACCGTTATGGTTAGAAAAAAGTGAATCAGGAAAAATTACTAGACTGACAATCATTGGTCCAAACAAAAATTCACATTAGCAGGGTATTGCAAATAGCCCATGTAAACATTAGAGTACAAAAATTGGGCACTAAATGCATAAGAAGTGCATATAAAGGTGCCTGTGCAGGTATAAGTAAACAAAGACTGGATGTATATTATGGAGCTTAAGTGCTCATAGTGTGTAGAGACCTCAAAATAAGGTACACATACCAACAACGACCGGTCTTTCTCTTTCCCTGATGAAGCTGGTGGTTACCTCACTCATGTGAAACGTACGTAGGGTGTTTCCAGGTTCCATGATCCAATATTAGCTGACTGTGGTACCTGTGTTTTCCTGCTATTAGACTTTGCTGGTATGTGTACCTTATCTTGAGGTCCCTATGCACTATGAGCACTTTAGCTCCTTAATATACATCCAGTCTTTGTTTACTTCTACCTGCACAGGCACCTTTATATGCACTTTTTATGCTATTTGTGTCCAATTTTTGTACTCTAATTTTTACAAGGGCTATTTGCAATACCCTACTAATGTGAAATTCTGTTTGGACCAATGATTCTGTCAGTCTAGTAATTTTTTCTGGTTCACTTTTTTTCTTTTTTTCTAACCATAACGTTTTTTAATTGACACAGTGTCTTTTTCTCAATAAAATATTTTTGCAGCACTAGTACTCCTGTTTCACTTGTTATTCATCATTGTCTAGATGAATAGGTAGAAGTTCCCATGGACAGATTTCAAAATTGTTGAAGGGCGGCTTTGCACGTTGCGATATTGCACGTGCGATGTCGATGGGGTCAAATCGAAAGTGACGCACATCCGGCGTCGCAGTCGATATCGCAACGTGTAAAACCTTTTTGATACGATGAACGAGCGCAAAAGCGTCGTTATCGTATCATCGCTGCAGCCTCCGACATTTCCATAATGCCGGTGCAGCGACAGGTACGATGTTGTTCCTCGTTCCTGCGGCCGCACACATCGCTGTGTATGAAGCCGCAGGAGCGAGGAACATCACCTTACCTGCCGCCGGCTGCAATGAGAAGGACGGAGGTGGGCGGGATGTTTACATCCTGCTCATCTCCGCCCCTCCGCTTCAATTGGCCGCCTGCCGTGTGACGTCACTGTGATGCCGCACGACCCGCCCCCTAAGGAAGGAGGCGGGTCGCCGGCCAGAGGGACGTCGCACGGCAGGTATGTGCGTGTAAAGCTGCCGTAGCGATAATAATCGCTACGGCAGCTTTCACTAGATATCACACGTGCGACGGGGGCGGGACTATCGCTGCAGCATCGGTAACACATTGTTACCGATGTTGCAACGTGCAAAGCCCGCCGAAGGCCTTCCAAGATGAGTTGAAGCTGTTATAGTTGCAAATAGAGGACTATGGGTGATCCCATGCTCTGCTATCTGTATACTTTTTTACTTCCTACCCTGCCCAGGAGATGTGGTTTGTTCAGACCATGTCCCGGTACAGTCAGACACGGCCATTACTTTCTATTTTTCCAACCATGATGTCCTTCTCTAGTGATTGCTCTCTCGTATCATGTGTCCATAGTAGGCAAGTTGTAGCTTGGTGATCCTTGCTTTGAGTGACATGTCTGGCTTGAATTTTTCCAAAATTGATTTGTTTTGTTTTTTTTTCCCATCCATGGTATTGATAACATCCTTCTCCAGCACCACATTTCAAATCAAAATCACATTAGCTTGGTACTAAAGATTGAAGTGTCACAACCAGTACATGGGTGAGGGACATTAGCGTTAAAGGGGTTTTCCCACAACATAGTTAATTTTAAAGTTCATTGAAATCAATAGATCTTGGAAAAAATAATAGTTAGGCCTAAGCCACACGGCATGAAAATCAGTGCGAGTGGAGTGCGCTAAAAATCGCATTCCACTCGGACCAATATTAGCTTGTGTGTCAGCGCACATGAGCGATTATTTTCTCAGCCCTAATCGGACCGAGAAAACAATCGCAGCATGCTGCGATTGTAATGTGAGACTCTTTATCTCGCACCCATTCAAGTCTATGGGGCGAGAGAAAAATCGCACTGCACTCGCGGTGCACTGGTGTACTGCGAGTGCAGTGCGAGAATGGCAATAGCCGGCTACGGAAGAGAAAGGAAGATAAATCCCTCCCACCCCTCCTCAGTGCCGGCCCGCCCCCTGCAGCTGAGGTCCATTCGCATGGTCGGATCGCAGTCGCAGGGACACTTACATGACACTCAGCTCTGCTGTACTGCCAGCGTGAGCCAAGTGTCATGCGAGGGGATCGCAGTAATCCCCGTGTGGCCCCAGCCTTATAGTAATAGTTTCCACAATTGGATGTATTGAGATAATGTTATAGATATGTGCTGTGTAATGAGCATACAGAGACATGGTCTGATCATACCACATCTACAGGGTCAGAAAAGCGGTAAAAAAAAAAAGGTATACAGATATTACAGCACAGGGTTGCAAAATAACCTTTTTTAAGGTAAAATATTTAAAAAGAACAAAACAAAAAAAAAACATAGAAATGTTTTACCTCAAAAAAAGAATCAGCTGTGATCCCATGCTCTGCTATCTGTTTACTTTTTACTTCCTCCCCTGCCAGGAGATGTGTTATGATCAGACTATGTCCCTCTACGGTCAGACACAACCATTGCACAGTACATAGCAGTGGCACATATATAGGGTTGTCTCAGCACAGGACCATTTTTTTTAAACACCTCTAATAGTGGAAATTTTTATTATTACAAAATCTATTGATAAAAAGGAGGACGCACGCTCCATACGTTAAATAATGTAATTCTATATAAAAGTGAATGCCACATTACCTATTGAGAGCGCAACTTCTAGCCCGGTTGTAGAGTCCTCGGACTCTGCAGAACCCAAGACTTTTCCTAAAAGCGTCCAAGTGAATTAAACAGCATCAGGTCTTTTGTAATAAGATGTCCCTTATGAAACCAAGTTGGATTTAGGGAAAGAAGGGCAGGTACGCAGATGTTATACATAATGGAGGAAGACCTAAAATTATACAATGAAAATGTGTCTTCTGAAAGAGGATTTATATTGCAGAAGCCTCATCAGATGTTGATTTTGAGGGGAACATCTTCACGAAGTGAGATTATGAGGTAAATGCCATTTAGGCAATGTATATATCAAGCTAAATATTAATTTAATCTCTCCTAGGCATGGCCTGATATGAAAACCTAATCCTAAGAAAAAAAAATCTTGTATAGATCTTCAAGACTGAGAGAAATTTTCTAACATTTGTAAAATAAAAATTAGGGGATCAAAAGTTCTCTGCTTTGTTTCTCTCAGTCTGTAAAGTTAAATAGTGTTTTAATAATAAGTACCAGTCCTGTAACACTTGTAGAAGAGTTGGAGAATTCCGATATATAGTAATTTTGAGGTTATTGGATGAGATTTAACCCCTTTACGACCGCCGATACGCCTTTTAACGGCGGTAAATAAGGGTACTTTTTCCGATCCGCCGCTTTTTAACGGCGGTCGGAAAAAAGGGTCTAGCGCCCCCCAGAGTCAGAAAATTTCCGGGGTCTCAGCTGCCGGGGGTAGCTGAGACCCTGGAGATCATGATTCGGGCCGGTTTTTCCGGTCCCCGCTCACCTGATGACCGGTATACACCGTATACCGATCATCAAGTTATAGTAAATGACCGCGCCGGTAAAAAATGATTTATCTCCCATCTGGCATGATCAAACATGCCAGATGGGAGATAAATCTTTTTCCCGGTTCCCTCCGGTCCCCCGGTGTCCCCAAAGTGCCCCCCCCGACCCCCAACCCCCTCCCGAAAATCCAAGATGGCCGCGCGCACCGGCGATCACAGCAGCGCGCCGGCCGCATTTCCACTGTTCCTATGGTTTCTGTCGTATGTGCCATAACACATACGACAGAAACCTGCTCCCCAGGCCCTGCCGGGATCCCCCCTACCCCCCCTGGTGTTCCCCGGTGTCCCCCGGTGTCATACATACCTGTCGCAGCTCTGATCCCCCGCGGCCCCCTCCTCCGGCTCCTTCTCTGCAGACTCCGGTCACATGAGCAGAGCGCAGCTGTCAGCTTCCTGTGTTCAGGACGCTGGCTGCTCGCTCTCTGCAGCTGTGACCCAGGGAGGGTGGGTGGGTGCAGATTCTTTGCACCCACTCTCCTCAAATGGAGGGTCTGCCCTCCTAGAAAATGGGGGATACGTTCCCTGAACGTGTCCCCCATATTCTAGAAGGTCCAGAGGCGACGTGGACGTCCAAATGGATTATTGTGGATTTTTTTTTTCTTTTCAATAAATTGGTCAATCAGGGAATGTTTTGGGGAGTGTTTTTTCAAATAAATTTTTTTTGTTGTCAATTTTTTTTTATTACTGTCAATTAGTTATGTCGGGTATCTGATAGACGCCGTGACATAACTAATTGCTGGGCTTGATGCCAGGTGACATTACACACCTGGTATCAACCCCATTCATTACCCCGTTAGCCAACGCACCAGGGCGCGGGATGAGCTGGGGCGAAGCGCCAGAATTGGCGCATCTAATGGATGCGCCACTTCTGGGGCGGCTGCGGCCTGCTATTTTTAGGCTGGGAAGAGTCCAATAACCGTGGCTCTTCCCATCCTGAGAATACCAGACCCCAGCTGTCAGCTTCACCTTGGCTGGTGATCTAATTTGGGGGGACCCCACGTTTGTTTTTGTTTTTTAATTATTTATTTATAAATAATTAAAAAAAAAAAACCGCTTGGGGAGCCCTCCAAATTGATCACCAGACAAGATGAAGCTGTCAGCTGTGGTTTGCAGGCTACAGCTGTCTGCTTTACCCTAGCTGGCTATCAAAAATAGGGGGGACCCCACGTCATTTATTTTAATTCTTTTTTTTTTTTTTTGGGCTAAATACAAGGCTAGGCATCCTTTAGTGTCACATGAAAGGCACTAAAGGGCGCCAGCTTACAATATGCAGGGGGGTGGGACGTTATATATGTTTGACATCTATCCATTCATCCATTGTAGCATTTTACGCTGTGTGCCCACAATCAGGGTTTGCAACGTTTTGGGCGCAGAGTGTTTTCCCTGCGTCCATAACGCTGCGTTGTGCAGTAGAAGCACAGTGGCAGGATTTTTAGAAATCCCGTGCCCACTGTGTTTCTTTTCTCCGCAGCATAAATCGACCTGTGGCGCAGCTTCCCGAGCCTCAGGATGTCAATTTATGCTGCGGAGATGAGTGTTCTTTGCAGGTAGAATAGAACTAAAGTCCACAGCAGCCTGAACCCAAATCGTGGGCATGGGCAGCTGCGTTCTCCCGTGGACAACACTCACATTTCTGCAGGAGGCTGACACTGGGTACTAGACGCCGTGTCGCTGGATCATGGCCACATAGCCTAAAGGCTACTTTACACGCTGCGATATCGGTCCCGATATCGCTAGCGTGGGTACCCGCCCCCATCTGTTGTGCGACACGGGCAATCGCTGCCCGTGCCGCACAACATCGCGCAGATGCGTCACACATACTTACCTGCCCGGCGACGTCGCTGTGACCGGCAAACCGCCTCCTTTCTAAGGGGGCGGTCCGTGTGGCGTCACAGTGACATCACTGAGCGGCCGCCCAATAGAAGCGGAGGGGCGGAGATGAGTGGCCGGAACATCCCGCCCACCTCCTTCCTTCCTCATAGCGGCCGGGAGGCAGGTAAGGAGAGCTTCCTCGTTCCTGCGGCGTCACACATAGCGATGTGTGCTGCCGCAGGAGCGACGAACTACATCGTTACTGCTGCAGTAACGATAATCGAGAATGGACCCCCATGTCACCGATGAGCGATTTTGCACATTTTTGCAACGATGCAAAATCGCTCATCGGTGTCACACGCAGCAACATCGCTAATGCGGCCGGATGTGCGTCACCAATTCCGTGACCCTAACGACTCCGCATTAGCGATGTCGCAGCGTGTAAAGCCCCCTTAACAGTGAGAAATTTTTTGCTACAGCAACAGTTTTGTGAAGTACCTGTGGATTCAAAATGTTTACTATACTCCTGAATAAAATCCTTGAGGGGTCCAGTTTCCAAAATGAGGTCACTTGTGGGGGGTTTCTGATGTATAGGTGCCCAAGGGGCCCTGCTAATGTGACATGGTGCGCGCAATTTACTTCAACTTTTCCAAAATTCAAATGGTGCTCCTTCCATTCCAAGCCCTCCCATTTATCCAAACAAAGGTTTTTGGCCACATGTGTGGTATCCCTGCGCTCACAAGAAATTAGATAACAACCTGTGGGGTACACGTTTTGTTGTTGCCTCTTGAAAAAGTGAAAAATGTGTCGCTAAATCAACATTTTTGTGAAAAAAATGAAAATTTCAATATGGCAACCTAAGCTTATCAAATTCTGTGAAGTATTCGTGGATTCAAAATGCTCAATATACACCTAGATTAAAGCCTTGAGGGGTCTTATTTCCAGAATGGGGTCACTTGTGGGGGACCTCCACTGCTTAGGCACCTCAGGGGTTCTCCTAATGCAACATGGCGTCCGCTATTGATTCCAGCCAATTTTGCAGTCAAATTGCACTCCTTCTCTTCTGAGCCCTGTAGTGTGCCCAAACAGTTGATTTCCACCACATACAAGATATCACCAAACTCAGGAGAAATTGCGCAATAAATTTCATGGTGATTTTTTTCCTGTTACCCTTGTGAAAAAAAAAGCTACCTGGTTGAAGTAACAATTTTGTGGTAAAATTTTATTTTTTTATTTTCATGGCTCAACGTTATAAACTTCTGTAAAGCACCTGGGGGTTCAGGGTACTCACCAAACATCAAGATAAATTCCTTGAGGGGCCTAGTTTCCAATATGGGGTCACTTGTGGTGTTTTTTTGCTGTTTACGTACCTTAGGGGTCCTCCAAATGCGACATGGTGCCCGCAATCTTTTTCAGCCAAATTTCCTTTCCAAAATTCAAATATTGCTCCTTCCGTTCCAAGCCCTCCCATTTGTCCAAACAAAGGTTTCAGACCACATGTGAGGTATCACCGCGCTCATAAAAAAGTGGGTAACAAACATTGGGGTCACATTTTTGGAATTACCTCTTGAAAAAGTGAAAAAATTGATGCTAAAGCAACATTTTTGAGAAAAAAATGAAAATTTTCAATGTGACAACGTAACGTTATCAAAATCTGTGAAGTACCTGTGGATCCAAAATGCTCACTATACCCCTAGATAGAAGCCTTAAGGGGTCTAGTTTCCAAAATGGTGTCACTTGTAAGGGGTTTCTGCTGTTTAGGTACCTTGGCGGACATGTAAATGCAACATGGTGCCCGCAATCTATTTCAGCCAAATTTGCTTTCCAAAATTCAAATATTGCTCCTTCTGTTCCGAGCCCTCCCATTTGTCCAAACAAAGGTTTCTGACCACATGTGGGGTATTGGCGCGTTCATAAGAAAGTGGGTAACAAGTTTTGGGGTTCATTTTGTTGTGTTATTTCTTCTAAAAGTGAATAAATTTGGGGTAGAGCAACATTTTAGGTAAAATTTTATTTTTTGCTTTTTTTCATTCCACTTTGCTTTAGTTCCTGTGAAGCACCTGAAGGGTTAATAAACTTCTTGGATGTGGTTTTGAGTACTTTGAGGCGTGCTGTTTTGAGAATGGTGTCACTTTTAGGTATTTTCTGTCACTTAGGCCTCTCAAAGTCACTTCAAATGTGATGTGGTCCCTAAAAAAATGGTTTTGTGAATTTTGTTGAAAAAATGGGAAATTGCTGATGAACTTTGACCCCTTCTAACTTCCTAACCCCAAAACATTTTGTTTCAGAAATTGCGCTAATGTAAAGTAGACATGTGGGAAATGTTATTTATTAACTGTTTTGTGTGACATAACTCTCTGGGTTAAGGGCATAAAAATTAAAAGTTTGAAAATTGCAAAATTTTCAAAATTTTCATCAAATTTCCGATTTTTTTCACAAATAAAAGCAAAAAATATCGTTCTAAATTTATAACTATCATGAAGTACAATATGTCACGAAAAAACAATGTCAGAATCACCGGGATCCGTTGAAGCGTTCCAGAGTTATGACCTCATAAAGTGACACTGGTCAGAATTGCAAAAAATGGCCTGGTCATTAAGTACAAAACTGGCTTCGTCCTTAAGGGGTTAATGTTAATTTTCTCTATTTATTTATTTTTTTTATAAAAATGTTTCTGAATCATTCCTAAAAAGGGGTATCTGCTTGTGCACGCTAGAAAGCAATTATTGTCTGGAGCAGGGGTTAGAGGCCTGAATTTCAGTGGAGAGACTGAATGAGGATTATAAATAGTATTGATACATGTTCTCCTATGTGTCTGCTCTCGTAGTCTTGGTAGAGAAATAAAATAACTGTAGATATTTGCATTCACGGTAGTAACAACCAGAAACTCCCTGTTACATTCAGTATTTTTATTGTATGTGGCTGAAGTTGTTCTTACACGTTAACGAATATATGCATTGTATAGGGGTGGGATGTTTTTACACTTGTGTTGACTTCACGTCTGAACTTTTTTGCCGACTTGTATATCTACAAAGAAAGCACAGTATCAAAGTGCCAGTCATCAAATGGTGTCCAAGTGTGTAGGTATGCCAATAACAGAATTCCAGCAAATAATTAATGATATGGGTCAAACAAAAGCATCAGAGAAGTATAATGAAAGATGTATATATTATTGTAACTCGTTTATAGTTAAGGCCCCTTTACACACTGCAACATCGCTAGCGACATCGCTGTAACGTCACCGGTTTAGTGACATAATAGCGACCTCCCCAGCGACAATGCAGTGTGTGACACGCATCAGCGCCCTGGCCCTCGCTGTGAGGTTGCTGATCGTTACAAATCTTTCAGGACCATTTTTTAGTCCTTTGTTTCCCACTGCGCAGCATGCATCGGTGTGTTTGACACCGTTACAACTTTGTTAGCGACTTCCCTTTCAAATAGCTGCTTTGACACATCCCCAACGACCAGCTAGGTCGTTCTGCAGGTCTGTATCGCTGCTGCGTCGTTGGCCAGGTCTGCCTGTTTGACAGCTCTCCAGAGACTTTCCAGCGATCCTGGCTAGAAGGTCTCAGTGTGGAAAGGGGCCTTTAGCCTTTAGATTACCTGCCCTATAGGTTGTATTTCTATTTTTGCTAGGCTTCCTATATTGATAGCATACAATTAGATATTTGGCTATCTTTTATGCCAATAATATGCATAATGGATTGGGGGATTTACATATGTTTTTGTGATTAGTTAATTTTTTGTTATTGGTGGTTGGGGTTTTAAATATGTGGGTTGTACATTGCCTCTGTTATGGCTCAGCAAAGGCTCATCTGTTCATTGGGGTCGAAATGTGTGATGTCTCCCTTTGTCTGTAATGAAAGCACAATATAGAAATATTTTTACTCTCTGGTGCTGTTGCCACTTATTTTCTGGACATGTATGTCTGTGGAGACCTTTAGGCTTGTTAAAGTGGAAGTAAGCTTTTAACATCTTAATGTGAAGGAGGTCATGCCCTTTATATGACAACAATATCTAAATATGCAAAGTGTGGATCATTAAAGCTACAAGGGGCTGTTTGTTCTGTAATAGCATTCCAAATTGTGAATGTGCTTCTGAGCGTTTAGAAATAATTACATCTTGAGAAGAAGGAGGAAAAAAGATTGCCTTGAATAAATGTTAGGTCCACCGGAGAAGCTCATGTGCTGCATCATTGAGGCAGATGTTTTATTCAAGGTTTAGAGGATGGCTGCACTACATGTACGACTGAGCTGTCAACATGGCTAATGACTTACCATTTACTGTAACAATAACATGGTATGGTTGGGTGAGCGTGGTCAGTGAATATCATGCAACCACTGTGTATTTTGTTTACGTAACGCTGTTCATTCTCTTATATAAAAGGCTGAACCAAAAGGTACCGGCATGGATATATCACTTTCACAGATGTATGTGGATTACACAAGAAGCTATTGCTCTCATCAGAAATGCAACTTTCCCATAATATTATCTGACTTTATATTTTGATATGATGCATAGTTATAAGGCGAAAAATAAGCTAAAGCTACATAGATGTCGTTTTTCTGACTGAGTGGCATAAGCTTTAGTATGAAACACTGCACAAATAAGGTTGAGTAAAAATATTCCTATTTGAGGATAAAATGTAATAAGATTTTCTATGTTTAAACTATTGAAATGAATAAACATCTTGATAAACCAGCTAGACATTTTACAGCACATTTAATATGCCTTGCTTGTATATTCTTTGTTTAAATCGGGGAAACAATTACTTGAGATGCTCAGTGAGTGCCAGGAAGCCATATCCCTTTATACGCTGTTCCTTTGGTAAATTTGTAGTGTGAAAAGACAGACTTCTCGTTGCCTTGACTACCATCCTTAAATTGGAAGGACACAATATGTTTTTACAAATTTAAAACTTGACAGTAAGCAGATGTGCTGATTTGTAGGCTCTAGAATACCATCCTCAGACTTGCATATCCACAGTACTCTGGTTTTAAGCCTGCAGCTTAAGAAATAGTGTGGTCTAGTGGTTCCTTTGTATGTTTTTGTTTTTGCAACCTGTTAACAAATTTGATAATGCCCAAATCCATGGTTCTGGACGTTTAAAATTAGGAATAGAGAATGCATATGACATACAGATACCATATCATAACAATGAGATACCTTACCTTTACAATATTTAACCACAATGGCTTCCTTGGATGCCAAATGTGTCTTGTGTTACCCTAGTACATGCAGTTTGAAGTTTTTTTTAGTTTGGTGTTTTTTAAAGGGAACCAATCACCAGGATTTTCGTATATAAGCTAAAGCCAGTGCTGTACTGGCACTATCAGGCTGATTATCTACATACCTGTAGTGGTCAGCTCAGATGTTTAGGTTTTGAAAGCCAAGAAAGTGAAGTTTATAAACTTCACTGTCTTGGATTTCAAAACCTAAACATCCGAGCTGACTACTACAGGTATGTATAAAATAAGCCTGATAGTGCCAGTATAGCACTGGCTTTAGCTTATATAGGAAAATCCTGGTGATTGGTTCCCTTTAAGTGGTTAATGATAAATTTACAATTTCTAATATTGGAAATGCAGTACATCTTGATAAAATTTCTAAGGTGGTAAGCTCAAAACTTAACACAAGGTAGGTCTGTTTTGTTGGATATCCGTATTTGCAAAGGGCTGATACGGTTCTAGTTTGTCACTTTTGTGCTGGATAGAGTGCGCAGCTATAGCACATGCCTATTGGTGTCTCATCAGATGGTGAATTAAAATGTTTCTATTTTTCTTCCATCCTCTTGACTTTGAATTTCAAAAGGGTACAGAAATAGTACATTCAATTACATGCTACATTGTCAAGGGCAGCTACTTATATTTGGATTTTTTTTTTCTTTGTGTACAAAGGGGGGAAACATGAACTATAATGTTAATTTGTATTAATGTTCAAATGATAAATATTTGATAACAAAAATTTGAAAGTAGTCGACAATATTGCTGCACTGTCATCTGTCACTTTGGCAAAAAAAAAAAAAAGACGAGTATTAGTTAAAATGGCAAATTGGAATAAAACCTAGTAATTACCGTGTTTCCCCGAAAGTAGGACCCCCCCGAAAGTAAGACAGGGTGGGGGTTACGGGGGGGTCCTTCAATGTAAGGCCTCCCCCGAATGTAAGGCAGGGTTGGGGGGCCGCTGTGAAATGTAAGGCCCTTACCTTTGGGCCGCCGCTGTCCCCCATTGGGTCCCCAGGCTCCAGAGGTGTCCTCAGGTGCAGCTGGGCGGGTCCAGCGCTCATGGGGTTAACTCGCCGTGTTAACCCCGCAATCCGCCCAGCTCAACAGCTGATTGGCCGCCCCTGCTCCCCACGTCACCACCGGCCCCCGGCTCGAGCGCTGATTGGCCCAGCAGCTCGGGCTGTAATTGGCCGCCCCAGCCCCACGTCACCGCTGTTTCCCTGCTGATTGGCACAGCGTTCCCTGCATCACAGGCCTTCCGCACCCACAGCCGCACCGCAGAGGAAAACGTCCAGCATTTAAAAACCAAGTAGGGAAACATGTACTGTATAGGGTATGGGGCTGTGTGCAGTGGGATACGGCACTGTTATGGGATGTGGGGCTGTGTGCAGTGGGATACGGCACTGTTATGGGGTATGGGGCTGTGTGCAGTGGGATACGGTACATTTGTTTTATTCTACTGTTTGGTGATGACCGACTCTTCAGCATGTTAATAAATGTTAATTTATTGGTTAAAAAGAAATTGTCATTTTTTTTCGGCTAATGTAAGACCTCCCCTGAAAGTAAGACAGGGTGGGACTTTTTGGGGTAAAATTAATGTAAGACAGGGTCTTACTTTCGGGGAAACACGGTACTACTGTACATTTAAGCAATGATAAAAAAAAAATGCGGTTATGTATTGCATCATTTTTACGGCATTGCAATTTGTGAAAAAGGACCTTGTAACTTTTTTATTTTACAGTTCTGTATGTTTATCAATACCAAATTTCTATAGTTTTTTTTTTTTTTTTTTTTTTTTTTTTTTTTTTTTTATATTTTACTAATTTTTAACAATTGTCAAATCTAAGGCCCAGTGCCCACGCTGTGTAGTTTTGACGCGTATTTTCAGAAATCTGCAGCAAAATCTGCATGTCCGTTGTGAAGCCAGCAAAGTCTATGAGAATTCAAAAGTGTTGTGCTCACGTTGCTTATTTTTCCCTTGCATATTTGGTGCAGAAAAAAAGAAATCTGCACCAAATACGAAAGGGATAAAAACTCAACGTGGGCTTCTGAATTCTCATAGAAAATCTGCTTCAAAATCCACGTCAAAATACGCAGCGTGGGCACAGGGCCTAAGAAAAAATAGTTAGTATTGCCATTTTCCAAGACCCTTAAATTTTTTTGGTGATGAACCTGTGTAAGCGCTTGTTTTCGTGGGCTGAGAGTAAGCTGTAGTCTAAGGCTATGTGCACACTTTGCGTCGTCCTAGTTGCAGTTCTAAACGCATCCTTTGGCAGAAGTTGCTTTTGACCACTAAATCGCGGTAAATACGTATGCGTTTTTACCGCGTTTTAGTCGCGTTTTTAGCGCTTTTTACCTGCTTTTCCATTGCGTTTAGACAGATGCGTTTTGAACATTAAGACACTGCTAAATAAAGTTTAAACAATCAAAAACAATGAAAAAAAGGGGAAAAAAAGGAACACATATATAATTATTGAAATCTAAACGAAAATGGTTATATTTCATATAATTATAGCGGTTTTATACTATTTATGGCTAAAATAGCAAAAAAATTATATTTTTCATTAAAGGGAACCTGTCATCAGAAATTTGGCTTTCAACCTAAATGTTTCCCCCTCTGCAGCTCCTGGGCTGCATTCTAGTAAGGTTTCTATACTTTTTGTGCCCCCTTTTAAACCAAAATAAATACTTTATAAAGTTGTACCTTTTTGGTATGAAAATCTTGTAAATTCTGCATGGGGGCGGGCCGTGTGGCGTCCATTGCTGTCCCTTACGCCGCCCCCCCCACGCTCCAAATCATCCCTCAGGACGCCGCCCACTGCGCCCGAGGTCCCGTGCACGCCAGGACACCTGGTGATGTGGTCGCAGGCACGAGAGTATGGGCGGCGCTGTGATTGCATCGCAAGTGCCCGCCCATACTCTCATGGCCGCGCTCTCCCCTCTGTACGTAGTTCAGATCCTCTCCGCTTCTCTTGTGCTGTGCTGCTCCGCTCCTCCCATATATTTCCTGCTGCAGGGTACGATGGGAAGGAGGTGACGTCCGGTCATTTGGCCGGCGCAGAACGCTGGAGGAAGAGGGGAAAGTGCGGTCACGAGGTTATGGGCGGCACTTGCTGATGACACTCACAGCACCGCCCATAACCTCGTGCCTGCGCAAAACATCACCAGCGGTCACACGTGCACGCAGTGCACAGTCCCGCTACAGTCCCACAGCGCATGCGCGGGACCTCGGGCGCCCAGGGGTGGCGTCTTGAGATATGAAATTCAGCGTTCGGGGGCGGCGTAAATCGGCAGGAGGACAGTAACAGACACCAGGCAGCCCGCCCCCATGGATAATTTACGAAATTTACATACGAAAAGGTACAACTTTATAAAGTGTTTATTTTGGTATAAAAGGGGCCAGAAAAACTAGAGGAACCTTGCTATAATGCAGCCCAGGAGCTGCAGAGGGGGAAACTTTTAGGTTTATAGCCAAATTTCTGATGACAGGTTCCCTTTAATTTAATTGTCGGACTATGTGTGTGTGTAAAGGGACATATCACTTCATTATTTTGATGTCAGAAAACCATGCGTTTATGCAGTCCAAAACGCATTTTTTCTGCACCTAAAAAGCAGGTAAAACGCTGGAATTTTGATGTTGTTGCTTTTTACAACTTCTCATTGACTTCAATGTTACCAAAACGCAGCCCAAATGGCAAAAACAATTGACAAGATGCTTCTTTGAACGCATGGTTTTTGTCCAAAATTATGCAAATTAAACGCTGTGTTTGGAAACGCAAAGTGCGCACAAGCAATCCACATTTTCCATAGACTTTGCAGGAAAATCAAAACGCATGCCTTTTGGCATGAAAACGCTGCAGTTCAAAACGGACCTAAAAAGCACCTGAAACGCAAGTGAAAACGGAAAGTGCGCACATAGCCTAAGGCCCTGTGCACACGGGAGAAAATACCTGCGGATTTTGCTGCGGAAAACCTGCGGATTTTCCAGATAAATCCGCAGGTTTGCGCAAGTACAGACACTCCCCATGTTATCCTATGGAATATGGGGAATGCTGTTTCAATGCTGCGAATTTTTCACCTGCGGAAAATGCTGCAGATTTCCCGCAGCCGCAAAGAACTGCATGTTAATTATTCCTGCGGATTTTCTGCCTTTTTACTATGGAGACACAGCAGGGGAAATCCGCAGGAATAGTGCTCGAATTCCGCACGTTTTCCGCAAAAAATCCACAGCGACGTCACACGGCTGGCGTGCAATAGAAGCGGAGGGGCGGAGAGCAGCCGCATGAAAGACACGCCCACCTCGTTGCCGGAGGACGCAAATACGGTGCTGTTCATCGTTTCTGGGGTGTCACACGTAGCGATGTGTGCTGCCTCAGGAACGACGAAAAACCTGCTTTCAAAAGCAGCAACGACATTTGGGAAATGGACGACGTGTCAACAATCAATGATTTGGTGAGTGTTTTACATCGTTAGCGGTCGCTCGTACGTGTCACACGCAACGATGTCGCTAACTAGGCCGGATGTGCGTCACTAATTCCGTGACCCCAACGACATCTCGTTAGCGATGTCGTTGCGTGTAAAGCCCCTTTATCCATACATTGGAATTCAATATGTGAGCTACACTGTCATATTTGAGAAAGGAGTTAGAAAGGATGCCTGCCAGCATAAAGCTAGCAAGTATAATGCACAACAATGAACTATTGGCTATTTTATGCTAGGACAAATTTTCCCCTTTCCGGGAAAAAGACATGCATTTTAAGACTCCTTATATATTAGATGAAAGTAGTCAGAACCCGCTGATTTCAGTGGTATTTGCCAACCATCTAATTTGTATAAGGTCATCATAAGATGTTTTCAGCAGGCATAAGGATTGGGCTGCTGGCGTTCAGTTGCCCGATATTTTTGTTAGATAGGGATATGTGGCACTACTATATGATCTGGCTATGGTTCTTTTCTAGAAAACACGAAAACATTTGGCTAAGCCTGTTGGTTTGTATGAGCAAGTTGGAAGTGAGAGCTAGTTGGTAAGTGAGAGCTATCTGACAGATAATATATAGTCTGACGGCTATTTTATATGTAGTCAACTAAAGTTGTGATGGAGTGTAAATTAGCACATCCAAATGTACATGTTTGTCCCTTTTATGGCATAGGCATAAGAGTTGTTGCTGAATCGCAGACCGCAACAGTTGTAATATACAGCTGAAATCCTGCTGCATTTCTGGATCCCGGAGCTAACTGCCACCCAAAAAGCTTAATTCCTCAAACGCTGCAGTCATTAGAAACGCAAACATCTGGGGCATTTAAATAGACTAATACAGGGAGAGTGCTACCTATGTCAGCTCCTCTGCAGTTCAGTCATAGGGTGCCAATGGCTTGATTTGGCAACTACAGGCCTATCTATTGCCTCCATGTCTGTGAAGTACTGTGGCAGGATTTAATCGGTTGTCTATAGGTATAAGTGCACATGTGTCCTATTTCAGTCTGCAATGCATGGACTGGCTCTCCCGACCCGACTGTCAAAGCCTCATAGAAATATATGAAATCATCATGCTCCAGCCATAGGACCCGCAGCCAGTCTGTGCATTGGAGTCCGAGATTGGACCAATGTTCACAGATGTCTAAATGAGCCTGAACACTGACAGGCACGTATAATACACAGTATGACATAAGTATCTAAAGCGGGCTTTACACGCTACAAGATCGCTACAGCGATCTCGTTGGGGGTCACGGATTTTGTGACGCACATCCGGCCGCTGTAGCGATCTCGTTGTGTGTGACTCCTAGGAGCGATTTTGGATCGTTGCAAAAACGTCCAAAATCGCTCTTCGTTGACATGGGGGTCCATTCTCAAATATCGCTGCTGTCCCGTGGGAGAAGTTGATCCTCATCCCTGCGGCAGCACACATTGCTACGTGTGACGCCGCAGGAACGAGGAACCTCTCCTTACCTGCCACATGCCAGCAATAAGGAAGGAAGGAGGTGGGCGGGATGTTCATCCCGCTCATCTCCGCCCCTCCGCTTTGATTGGCCGGCCGCTTAGTGACATTGCTGTGATGCCGAACGTCCCTCCCCCTTGCGGGAGGGATTGTTCGGCAGTCGCAGCGACGACGATGACCAGGTAAGTGCGTGTGACGCTGCCGTAGCGATAATGTTCGCTGCAGCAGCGATCACCAAATATCGGCATAACGATAGGGGCGGGTGCTATCACTCTCGCCATCGCTAGCATCGGCTAGCGATGTCGCAGCGTGTAAAGCCCGCTTTAGTGACCATAATTCATGTATGAGTCCACTTGAGGGACTAATAACTATTTGTAATAAAAAAAAAAATAGTTTATCCTCCAATAAATGTCGTAAATCAAAATGAATTCCACTGATGGAACTGCTGTTTTTGTTCATCTCTCTTTTTACAATTTTTTTTTTTTTTTTTTTAGCAGAAAGTGACCAAAACACCTGCTCTTAATTGACAGAAAATTTAACAAACTTATGGGTCTCAGATGTGTTATAGTTTTGAATGATATTCATTTTTGCATCCCAAGTAGGATGAAATGATGAAAAAAAAAATACAATTTCCAGAGTTTTTGTTATGTTCATAATGTTATAAAAATGACCTGGGAACAGGACACTCCAGGTCAATACAAAATTTGCATACGTTCTTTGTTTTTCTTTTTAATTAAATAATAATATTTTGTAAATAATAATAATTATTTGGTTATAAAACGATAATAATTTAGTGTCGTCATTTTCTTAGACTTGTAATGTTTTATTTCTCAGCTGAAGGAGCTTTGTAAGGATTTTTTTTTTTTTTTGTGGCAAGCTGATGATTTTATTGATACCATTTTGGGCTAGATATTTGATCAGTTTTTATTGTATTTTTGTAGGGATTGTGGTGCCTGAAGATGCAAATTTTGCATTTAGATTTTTTTTTCTCTTTACAGTGCAGTTTTTTATATTTTCATACATTTTTACAGGCATAGCTATACCAAGTATGTTTATTTTATTTTTTTTAAATTTCTTTATTTTTTACTTTATTTTAATGTTTTCATCTTTTCAGGGGACTTGAACCTGCAATCATATGAGCTCTTAAACTATATCCTGCCATGCCATAGGCATGCGCTTCACAGGCATAGGGCGAGTTTCAGAAGAGTACCAAGATGGCAGCAACCAGAGACTTCAACAGGCCATTGTGTGCTATAGTAATTAAGCAGAATCCCGCAGTCGCATCAAGCATTGACAATCACGCTGTTCAGATGCCTCTCCGATTTTGACAGCGGCATCTAATTTGTTAGCAGCGAGCTGAACTCTGCTCTGGCTGCAGCTGTTCGACGCAGATGCTGGCCATTTAGCCAACATCTACTGTCATGAGCTGTTAAGGGGTTAATGTGTATTCCAGAATTGTGACAAATATAACTCCTCCTTCATACCACTCAAAAAAGTCAATGATGGTTGTAGAAACACAACAATTAAAAAAAAAAAAAAAAAATGGTGTCATAAAGACCAAAAACTTGAAGCAGCAAGAGTTTAAGGCCTCATTTAGACATTTTTCTTGTACTTAAAGGGAACCTGTCAGCAGAAATGTCCCCTAAAACCTAACAGATTCCCCCTCTGCAGCTCCTGGGCTGCATTCTATAAAGGTCCCTGTTATGATTGTGCCCACTTTCTGACCGAAAAAAAGTGTTTATAAAGTTGTACCTTTTTGGCTTCTGATTCTGTAAATCCGTCACGGGGGCGGGCTGCCTGATGGCCGTTATTCTGCCCCCTGGTCCTGTATGCCGCCCCCATCGCTGATTACAATACTTCTGGACGCCGCCCACTGCTCCAGCCATCCCCGCGCATGCCCAGTGCCCATCTCTCGGGGATGAGCACTGTGCCCAGCGTCACCGCTGGTGACGTGCACGCAGGGTTAAGATTATGGGCGGTGCTGTGATGTTTATTCCTAAGCAACCGCCCATAATCGCGGGACCGCGCTTTCCCCCTCGGCCTGCTTCTTTCTGCGCAAGCGCGCTGCTGCTGACCTCACTTCGCCTCCTTCCCATCTTGCCCCGAGGCAGGAAATAGATGGGAAGAGCGCGGAGCAGTGACTACACCGAAAGCGCGGTCCCGCGATTATGGGCGGTTGCTTAGGAATAAACATCACAGCACCGCCCATAATCTTAACCCTGCGTGCACGTCACCAGCGGTGACGCTGGGCACAGTGCTCATCCCCGAGAGATGGGCACTGGGCATGCGCGGGGATGGCTGGAGCAGTGGGCGGCGTCCAGAAGTATTGAAATCAGCGATGGGGGCGGCATACAGGACCAGGGGGCAGAATAACGGCCATCAGGCAGCCCGCCCCCGTGACGGATTTACAGAATCGGAAGCCAAAAAGGTACAACTTTATAAACACTTTTTTTCGGTCAGAAAGTGGGCACAATCATAACAGGGACCTTTATAGAATGCAGCCCAGGAGCTGCAGAGGGGGAATCTGTTAGGTTTTAGGGGACATTTCTGCTGACAGGTTCCCTTTAATAAAAATTAACGATCAATGTTTTTGTTTTTTAACGGAAGCAAAAATTGCAAATCTGCTATAAATTCAATTGTTCGTCATCCGTGTGTATGTTTTGTCTGTGATAATGTATGCTGTCAATGATTTTTATGTTCTCATAGATTTGTATGGGTAGTGTAGATCTGTGACACGGATCAAAAATGGTCATGTCTCTGTGATTTTTTTTTTTTGTAAATACATAATCCACAAACCCCCCTGGTCCTCCATGAAAATGTAAACAGCACCATAGATTGAGTATAAGGCTATGTTCACACACTGCATCTTTTACTGCATTTTTGGTGTATTTTTGAGGTCACAAAGATGCACCTAAATGCATGCATTTCCTTCTCCCAGCAAAATCTGAGATTTCTGTTTTGCTGTCTACACTGTGCATCTTTTTTTGGCTGCATCTTTGTGTTTTTGAAGATGCAGCATGTCAATTCTTTTTACGTTTTTGCCAGTGTTTTTTAGCCCTCCAGTCAATAGATTTGACTTAAAAACCGCATTGGGCAAAATGCTGTAAAAGCACGGCAACAACGCATGTGTTTTTGCCACGGGTGTGTTGTTTGGGGTAAAAAAAATGCTGCATCTTTGTGTGGCGCCCTGGACTAGCCAGGTCGTCACAGGTAACACACACACACACCCACCCCCACTAGACAGTAACATTAGCCAAACACAAAACCCTTGTTGCCTCCCTCCAGGGTCTGATGTCCACACCAGGTGGGGCGGAGCCAAGCGGTTGGCCCCACCCACCGAGGAGTTCACAGGCCTAGAGGCGGGAAAAGGAGTCAGAAGAGTTTAGGAGTTGAGTTGAGGAGGTTGAAGTGAGAGGAGTGAAGTGGAGAGTGTCTGGGTTTGTGGCCCAGGCACTGACAACAAGGTTTGCAGACGGTGGTGGCAGTCTGCAGTATAGGTGGATCAACGCGGAACCGTAGGACCGGGGTCGGGCGGTGGCCCGCCGGTACCGACCGGGGAGCGAAGTGAAGCCAGCACACACAGGCAGGGCCATCGGACCCCCGACTAGGCTTGGAGTCGTCGTCAACAGTCAAATCCGAGTGTGACAGGAACCCCAGGGGTTTCCTAACAGCCAAAGACCAGTTAGAAGGCAACCGTCCGCACCGTGAGGGTATACAGCTACCGCCTAAGGCTAGAGACCCAAGGGCCAGCGCCTGCGGGCAAATGGGCTCCTCCAGCATCCATACACCGGGGAGCGGACTACCGTTGGGGACCGATCGTAGTCAAAACAGTACACAAAGGTGCAGGGAAAGACAGCCGCCATCACCTGTCCGGGGAGAGACACTGCAGCCGGCTGCGGGACCCGTCCATCCAGCCGTTTGGTTTACCGAGGAGTTTGTGCATCTCTTGCTGAGTGAGTACACCCGTGCCATCTGGCACCGCGCTGTGCTGTCCCTGCAACCCTGCACCTCACCTACCCTGCCTCCCCATCACACCACCGGGCCCCGGGACCACCGACCCCTACCCATGGAGGGGGAAAACAACATCCCAGCTGCTCCCTACCATCGCTCCCGGGATCCCCGTCACTAGCAGCGGTGGTGCCCATCTTCACCACAACCCGTGGGTGGCGTCACGGACTAAATCCCCAAACAAACCAACCACCCTTTTCACTCACGGGCGAGGAGCGCCACTCGAGTCCTCGGATCCGGCCTACCGCTCGAGCCACCGAGCAGCAGCAGCGCCGGACCCGAGCGTTAGCGAGCGCAGCGGTGTCCCCTCCGCCCGCGACATTTGTGGTTAAGAAAAGATGCAGTGTGTGCACATAGCCTAAGTTCTAGCTGTAAAAAATACGGAACATGTCCATGAAAAATAATGTCTGTATGAGGCCTTTGAGTATGTTGGGGCAATTTAATCCAGTATTATGAATTCCACTCATCAGAATCTAAATTGCTTGTGATTGCTGTATATATCATCTAGAAAACAACCTGCTCCCACATACAGTATATAGTGGTTTAAATGTTTCATTTATAATATATACGGTATGCCTTATCGTGGTTTGTAATATCCAAGGAAGAAGAGGATGGACAGCGTCATAAAGTTGATATTATTATTTAGTTATATACTTGTGGTTTTCTTCTTGTGATTGGTTGGCTAGAGAAAGGCCATTGCTACCAAAATGTCAATGTTTTCATATAGTGAGATGAGTATGTGTGAAGTTGGATAACTAATCTTTAGTGCCATAAATGACTGAAATCCTAAAATAAAAATCATTTAATATTTACTAAAAAATGTGATAAGACCTGAGATTTATATGACTGTGTTTTTAGGAGTTCATATGGTTGCATGACGAGAAACGAGTTGATGTGTGCTTATATAACCTGCTTGTTACTGGTTTATCTCCAGCCCAGTTTTGTTTTATCAAGCCTCAGGAAAACACATCAAAGCCTGTAAAACTAAGCATTACTAAATAAATGGTATTCTTAACAATCATTACTTTTCGTGCTTACTGAAATTTGACATTTATATTCAGAAAAATAATTTTCTTTTAAGACCATGTTATGGGGTGGAGGTGGGGGGGATCTTGATCACATCTAGGGGCATACATAGAAATCATGGGGCTCTATAGCATAAGTCCTAATTGGGCCGCACCCCCCCCAAAAAAATAAATTGGCAGAGTCAGAGAAGAGCATATCCTACAACTTTACAATCCTTACATGTTGTCCCAATTGAAGCACTGTTTCCACACACTAAGATACCCCTTTCATGACCTCCACATTGAATTTATCCACACACAGTATGATGACCTTATAGTAGCCCTTGCAAAGTAAAATATCCACATTGACTCCAACACAGTATGATGGCCACCATATTCCACCAGATATAGTATGATGGCCCCCACACCACACTGAGTCCTGCACAACCATGCATACAGTATAATTGCCCCCACACAGCCCTCCAAACAGTGTAACAGGATAAATTGACCCCACATAGTCTTCCAAAAAGTATGATTAGCCCTCAGAATAGTTGGGTGGGGCATGGTGCTGGCATTGGGCCCTATAGTGGCCGCAATGTCTTTTTTTTTTTATTAGTGGTATGCCATTGACTCCTGTGGAAGAATAACTTATTTACTATGTGTTACTTATATAGTGTCATTATAATCCACAGCACTTTGCAGACAATACCATCACTGTAGACTACATTCGGGTGTCCGCCTGCTGAAAACAAATACGCCTGAAAATGTGGCAAGACAGAGCACACGCTGACTGCATCTGCTCCAATATAGTCAATGGCCTTTTGTCTGAAACATGTTTTGCGGGGGGGGGGGGGGTTATGATGGGTTCGGACGGATGCCCTGACGGGACAAGTGAAGTTAGGTAAAAACGCAATGTGAAAGCCGCCTTGCACCCAGCTTCCAGGAAGTATATCCAGCTCACTGCACATGCCCTGGGGATAGGAATCATAATACACCAACTATTGAGACAAACATCTCCACCCTTAGGCTATGTGCCCACGTTGCGTCGAGGTAGTTGCAGTTCTAAACACACCCTTTGCCAGAAATGGTATTTGCCAAAGTTGATTTTGACCACAAAAACGCTATAAATACGCTTGCGTTTTGGCCGCGTTTTTACCGTGATTTACATGCTTTTTCATTGCTTAAAGTCAGATGTGTTTTGATGACAAATATACTGCTAAGTAGAGTTTTAACATTCAAACACTATGAAAAAATGGAAAAAAAATGATAACAAATATCAAGATTATAATCATAAAATAGATTTTATTAAAATGATAAATGTTTGTTAATATTTATGTATAAAATAACGTTAAATTAATGTTTTCTTAATTTTAATTGTCGGACTATGTGTGTGTGTAAAGGGACATATCATGCCTTTAATATAATGTAAAAAACGCAGGCAATTAAATTGTCAAAAACGCTTGTTTTCTGCATCCAAAAAGCATGTAAAACGCTAGGATTTTGATGTAGAATGCGTTTTGCATCTTTTCATTGACTTCAATGTTATCAAAATGCAGCTCAAATGGCAAAAACAATTGACATGTTGCTTTGCTTGCCCAAATATATGCAAATTAGAAGCAGCGTTTTGAACAGCAAAGTGCGCACAAGAAATCTCTATTTCTCATAGACTTTGCTTGGAAATCAAAACTGCATTTTAGCATTAAAACGCTGCAGTTGTAAACGCTGCGGAAACGCAGGTAAAAACGCAAAGTGGGCACATAGCCTTATGGCTGTTCAGGATAGTTATAATATAGTGTGTGTATGATTGAAAGATACATTTCTGCAGTAATTGTTAACCAACATAACAAGCTATTACAGAGCCCCATAATATGGTTGTTTATAGTCTAAAATTCATCTGACCGGTTCCCCTTATGCAGATGTCAAAAATTCCTATTTCAATCAAGAGGAACAGAATGTTGGAAGTGGGAATGTTTTTAAAGTGAACCTTTCAGGTGCAATATGCAGCCAGAACCACAAGCAGTTCTGGGTGCATATTGCTAATACCTGCCTAGCAGTCCCAGTCTATAGTAGCAGAGGTAAAGAGATCTTTAGAAAAACTATTTCTAAAGATTCTTTATAATATGCTAATGAGGGTAGGAATTAGTTGCAAGGAAGATACTTTCCTGACTAGTTCACCCTCTTAGCATGGTAGCACGCCCACAGGGGCGTAGTAACACGCTACTCAATGCAGCTGTCTTCGCTGTTCAGAAGTCCCCAGCAGTTCCGGTCATGCGCACTATGAAGCCGGGTATACGCGTACCGGAAGTACTACCATGCTAAGAGGGCGAACTAGTCGGGGGAAGTAACACCTTTGCGACTAGTTCCTGCGCTCATTAGCATATTATAAAGGATCTTTAGAAATACTTTTTCTAAAGATCTCTATCTATGCTACTAGATACAGGGACAGTTAGGCAGGGATTAGCAATAGGCACACAGAACTGCTCGAGGTTCTGGGTGCATATTGCACCTGACAGGTTCCCTTTAAGGACTCGCCATGAAATACTCAGTCTGCCTGATTTAATCTCCCTAGGTTTCACACTTGAAGCTGGTTCTTTTCCCTCATTCATCTGAAATTGCATTCAAAAGAGCCTGCAACTTCATGACTCACCACTGAGTTGTTATGACCTCTGCTTTGATACCAGAAAGATTAATCTGTATATGTTCTCTTTTGGTTGCATGAATGTGTTAAACAGCAGCTATTAACCCTTGCACAAGGACATATGTAACATGACTTGCCTTTAAACGCAAGATATGAATAAAATTTGAAGACTTAGAACTTTGCATTATATAGCTTTGAAATCAAGCAAGGCTCATGAGTTCTGAGTGCAATATTTAGGGTGTAGCACTTGTATAAAAGCAGGGAGTAGCCTACAATTTTTTTCATTTTAGTTCTGTCTTTAAAGAGAACTTGCCACCAAGTTTTTCCCTTATAAGCTGCGGCCACTACCAGTGAGCCCCTTTTATATACAGCTTTCCAGAATGCTGTATATAAGAGCGCAGGCCGCTCAGTATAACGTAAAAATCACCTTTTATAATACTCACCTAGGGGGCGGTCCAGTCCAATGGGTGCTGCTGCTCTCGGTCCGGTGCCTCCTCCATCTTGTACAATCGCTGTCCTCTTTCCAGCCTCGTATGGATGACTTTCCTGCATCATTCACACAGAGATCGCCATTCTGCTCCTTTGCATGCATACTTTGATCTACCCAGCTGAGGGCAGATAACTGTAGTGCACATGCGTGCGCAGTCTTTGACCTTTCTTCGTGCCTGTGCATTACAGTACTTTGCTCTGCCTTCAGCAGTACAGATCAAAGTGCCGATGCACAGGAGCGCAATGGAGGTGTATGTGTGAATGACGCAGGACTCGTCATCCACGCGGGGCTGGGCAGGAGGATGGCGATCGCACAAGATAGAGAAGGCACCAGACCAAAAGCGGCGACACCCATCGGACAGGACTGTCCCTTAGGTGAGTATTACAAAGAAAGTTGTTTTTTATGTTATACACAGCGGCCTGGGCTCTTGTATACAGTATTCTAGAATGCTGTATATAAGGGCTCAGTGGTGCTGATCTCATAAGGGAGAAACCTGGTGACAGATTCCCTTTATTGGCGGATCAGGAAATAGAGCTGCTATGATATCAGAACCAAAGATCACAGCTTGTGCCTGTCATCTTTCCCTCCACAACCCAAATTGACAAAAGAGAAATCAAGTTTTTGTTCATGTTGCCACACTCTTTTTCAATTGGCAAAGGTTTCAACTGGCTGTCTAATTTAATAGGGCAAAGTAACACTGCCATATGACTCGTGCCAGAAACGCATCCCAATCCTCGGACTGTCCGGCTGCTCTCGTGACCCGAGCGTGAGAGTAGATATTTCTATGCAAGTATCACACTTTGGTTAGGAGAGCCAATAGCCAGTCTGAGCATTGCCATCCTAAGATAAGTCATACGGCGTGAGAAGGTTTGCAGTTGCACATATTATCACCCCACCTTGTTAGGACATCTGTCAATCTTTCATTCAGGAAAGTGGGACGATTTTTTTTTCTCACTTGTCATCTGTGTTGTCCGTTTACAATCTGTTAGCAATCTGTCTTCTTATTCAATAGCTATTAATTATTTATAGGACCATTTTCAGTTTCCTATCTTACAGAATTGTAATGTATTTGTAAAAATCATATGCTATACTGTGGCTCTGTATGGCATCAGATTTTTTTTATTTTGTATCCATCTGATATTGGAGTGACATTGTGGTTTTTTTTTTTTTTTGTTCCCCATACACAGATTGTCAGTGAAAAAACTCTGTCATCAGCACTGCCCCATTGAATAACATTGGTCCAAGTGCTATCCAATAAATACAATCAAATCGC
This sequence comes from Anomaloglossus baeobatrachus, assembly GCF_048569485.1. Lineage (NCBI taxonomy): Eukaryota > Metazoa > Chordata > Amphibia > Anura > Aromobatidae > Anomaloglossus > Anomaloglossus baeobatrachus. The sequence goes on from NC_134353.1 coordinate 672,200,533, forward strand.
ACTCTTCCGATTTATACTGTGGTGTGAGCGAGCCCTAAGCCCTACACGCTAACTTTTGTAGAGGTAAAGAGAAGCAGTCAGCAGGTTTTTGCTATGTAATCTGAAGGCAGCATGAAGTAGGAACTGAGACTCTGAATTCAGTGATGTGCTTTGTGAATACAGTGATAATCTGCTGATAAAACATTCAATGCTGGAATATCTTCCCGCATGCCTCCTGGTCCAGCCATACCCCCAGCAAATATTAGCAGCTAACTGTGATTATATAATGAACACAGACAGTGCTAATCGATGGTGTGGGCAGGGTTAGCTTTCTGAGCTCTGCTACATCTAAAAATTGTGACTGTATCACAGCTAAGCTGCAGCACTCAATAAATTAAGTGATACATAGTAGGAATCATAGACTCTTTCCCCACACTAATACTAGTCACAGATGAGGTAACAAAACTCTGGTGACAGATTCCTTTTAAATGGAGCCTGACATGTCCTTTTTTTATATTAAACTGCCCCCAATGTGTGTTAAATTATGCAATGTGCATCACTATCATGGTTTAAAAAAAAAAAAAAAAAAAAAGACTTTATATGCTTTGATAAATGCAGTAAATGCCTTACGTTTCAGTCATAGGGGTGGATCTTTTGCTGGGATCAGTCACTGTCACTCAGGTTCAGGCATCATTCTTTTCAATTAGTCACGCACCCAGCATTTTAATTGATTACTCCAAAGGTCCTTCAACATCACTTCTATGCTGAGCTCCGCCTATTACGGTCACATGATTGTAACATCACCACAGTTTCTTCACCACCACTTCTCCAATACTGAGCTCCGGATAATTACGTCCAATATCAGGAAGGAGTTAAATATACAGTAAATTTTATTTACAGTAAATGACAAGTCTTACCGTTTGAAATGAAAAAATGGATTTGTATGATGTGATCTGATATATTGTGTTTTAAAAATGCAATGCAAATTGGAAATGTGTGGGGGGATTTTTTTCTTTTTTTTTTCTTTCTACATATATTTTGATGCCATCTGTTTTAATGAAAAAAAATATTGAATGTTCAGTGACTGCTATATGTGATACATCAAGTAATATCAAGTCTGCTGAACATTTAGAGGTAGTTTACAATCACTGAAAAACTCCCATTACAATGCTAGTACATAATGATGGTGCATTTACACGCTGACGATTCCTTTGCATAAACTTCCGCAACTGTTACAGTGCCTTGCGAAAGTATTCGGCCCCCTTGAATTTTTCAACCTTTTCCCACATTTCAGGCTTCAAACATAAAGATAAAAAATTTAAATTTTATGGTGAAGAATCAACAAGAGAAACACAATTGTGAAGATGAATGATATTTATTGCTTATTGTAAATTTTTGTAAAAATAAAAACTGAAAAGTGGGGCGTGCAATATTGTTCGGCCCCTTTACTTTCATTGCAGCAAACTCACTCCAGAAGTTCATTGAGGATCTCTGAATGATCCAATGTTGTCTTAAACGACTGATGATGACAAATATAAGCCACCTGTGGGTCATCAAGTATCCGCATAAATGAACCTGCTCTGTGATAGTCTCAGTGTTCTGTTTAAAGCACAGAGAGCATTATGAAGACTAAGGAACACAACAGGCAGGTCCGTGATACTGTTGTGGAGAAGTTTAAAGATTTCTAAAACTTTAAACATCCCAAGAAGCACTGTGCAAGCAATCATATTGAAATTGAAGGAGTATCATACCACTGCAAATCTACCAAGACCCGGCCGTCCCTCAAAAATTTCATTTCAAATAAGGAGAAGACTGATCAGAGATGCAGCCAAGAGGCCCATGATCACTCTGGATGAACTGCAGAGATCGACAGTTGAGGTGGGAAAGTCTGTCCATAGGACAAAAATCAGCCGTACACTGCACAAATCTGGCCTTTATGGAAGAGTGGCAAGAAGAAAGCTATTTCTCAAAGATATCCATAAAAAGTGTTATTTAAAGTTTGCCCCAAGACACCTGGAAGACACACCAAACATGTGCAAGAAGGTGCTCTTGTCAGATGAAACCAAAATCGAACATTTGGGCACAAAGCAACTTAGCTCATCACCCTGAACACACCATCCCCAGTGTCAAACATGGTGGCAGCATCATGGTTTGGGCCTGTTTTGCTTCAGCAGGGACAGGGAAGATGTTTAAAATTGATGGGAAGATGGATGGAGCCAAAAACAGGACCATTCTTGAAGAAAACTTGTTGGAGTCTGTAAAAGACCTGACTATGGGGAGATAAGGTAAGCACACCAGTGACTATGTAAGGGGAATACATGAAATAGCAGAAACTGCTGTGTGAATACTGACTTGAAAAATCCAATAACTATATGTAAGAGTGAAAATGTGAAAAATGGAATCTGCATTACTGCCATGAACATATGAATCAAGAGAAATTTAGCTACTGAATTGATCAATGCAATAGAGCCCCAACACTACGCCAAAGTATCTCTCTACGTTGGGGTCCCTAGCTTGTGTGTGTCCTCTCATGCAGTTAAAAAACTTACCGTGTATGGGAAGCTGAGACCCAGGCTATTTATGCGTATGATATGGATTGGCAATAGGTGTGGTTGGGGAGGGTTCACAAACGAAAAATTACTAACAAATAAGGAATAACGTTTGGAACACCATTCTAAGTCTGAACTGGGTGTAAAAACCTAAAAAAACATCACTATGGGGAGATAAGGTATGCACACCAGTGACTATGTAAGGGGAATACATAAAATAGCAGAAACCGCTGTGTGAATACTGACTTGAAAATTTTTTGCACCCAGTTCAGACTTAAGGCCCCGTCACACACAGAGATAAATCTTTGGCAGATCTGTGGTAGCAGTGAAATCATGGACATATTGTTCCATTTGTAAGCAGCCACAAACCTGGCACTGATTGTCCACAATTTCACTACAACCACAGATCTGCCGCAGATTTATCTCTGTGTGTGACAGGGCTTTTAGAATGGTGTTCCAAACGTTATTCCTTATTTGTTAGTAGTTTTTCGTTTGTGAACCCTCCCCAACCACACCTATTGCCAATCCATATCATACGCATAAATAGCCTGGGTCTCAGCTTCCCATACACGGTAAGTTTTTTAACTGCATGAGAGGACACACACAAGCTAGGGACCCCAACGTAGAGAGATACTTTGGCGTAGTGTTGGGGCTCTATTGCATTGATCAATTCAGTAGCTAAATTTCTCTTGATTCATATGTTCATGGCAGTAATGCAGATTCCATTTTTCACATTTTCACTCTTACATATAGCTATTGGATTTTTCAAGTCAGTATTCACACAGCAGTTTCTGCTATTTTATGTATTCCCCTTACATAGTCACTGGTGTGCATACCTTATCTCCCCATAGTGATGTTTTTTTAGGTTTTTGCACCCAGTTCAGACTTAGAATGGTGTTCCAAACGTTATTCCTTATTTGTAAAAGACCTGAGACTGGGATGGAGATTTGTCTTTTAACAAGACAATGATCCAAAACATAAAGCAAAATCTACAATGGAATGGTTCACAAATAAACGTAATCAGGTATTAGAATGGCCAAGTCAAAGTCCAGACCTGAATCCAATCGAGAATCTGTGGAAAGAGCTGAAAACTGCTGTTCATAAACGAACTCCATCCAACCTCACTGAGCTCGAGCTGTTTGCAAAGGAAGAATGGGCAAGAATTTCAGTCTCTCAATGTGCAAAACTGATAGAGACATACCCCAAGTGACTTGCAGCAAAAGTTGGCACTACAAAGTATTAACTTAAAGGGGCCGAAATAATATTGCACCCCACAATGTTCAGTTTTTTATTTTTTACAAAAATGTAAACTAAGCAATAAATTTCGTTCACCTTCACAATTGTGTCTCACTTGTTGTTGATTCTTCACCATAAAATTTAAATTTTGTTATGTTTAAAGCCTTAAATGTGGGAAAAGGTTGAAAAATTCAAGGGGGCCGAATATTTTCGCAAGGCACTGTATATTCAATTAAATGGAACTTGCAAAAAAGCATAACAACCATGATCAATTGAAAGGATCCAATTTTCTGACAATTTCTGCAGCAAAACTACAGTGTGAATCCACCGAATTTGTAGCACTGAACAGCGTACAACCTCCAAAAATATTTTTGCTGAAAGTATTTTTTGAAAATAAAGTGTTATACCTATTAATAGGAAAAATAGCTCATATTTGTAGGTATCACCACTTTCTTTCCTGCAGGATTTCAATCACTGGATGAATGAGCAACCAGGGCCGTATTTGGGGTTTTTGCTGCCCTAGGCACTGTCAGTGGTGGCGCCCCCTTCTGATCAGTCAGATTACGGTTATATGCACACAGCTTTTTTTTTTTTTTTTCCAGACAGATCCGCCCTATAACCCGCCCAAAAAACCCAAACTCTAAATATTAAAGAAATGAACTCATACACTGCAATGTAAAACGACTTGCTGTCCATATGTTCAGTCTTTGGAGTTTTTTTAAGCGCGTCAGGTTTCCTCAGACATGAAGCGGCTGACAGTGACCAGTCCATTATATGGCGCCTGCTGCTTGGATGCCGCTTACTAGTTGTGACCGGCCATTATATGGCGCCTGCTGCTTGGATGCCGCTTACTAGTTGTGACCGGCCATTATATGGCGCCTGCTGCTTGGATGCCGCTTACTAGTTGTGACCGGCCATTATATGGCGCCTGCTGCTTGGATGCCGCTTACTAGTTGTGACCGGCCATTATATGGCGCCTGCTGCTTGGATGCCGCTTACTAGTTGTGACCGGCCATTATATGGCGCCTGCTGCTTGGATGCCGCTTACTAGTTGTGACCGGCCATTATATGGCGCCTGCTGCTTGGATGCCGCTTACTAGTTGTGACCGGTCCATTATATGGCGGCTGCTGCTTGGATGCCGCTTACTAGTTGTGACCGGTCCATTATATGGCGCCTGCTGCTTGGACGCCGCTTACTACTTCATTTAAAAAAATAAGTAAAATCCAGTAGCTAAAAGATGTTGGAAAAAACAACCAAAAAGCCACAGCAAAAAAAATAAATATTTGCTTCAGGATAAAATGATGACTGTCCTAAAGTGTTTTCTGTCTGAATAATTCCGGGGGTTCACAGACATCTACAAGACGTGTGCACATGCCCTGATAGAGCCCAGAGCCTTCAGATAGTAGTTAAGACCTCCATACACATTAACCTAAAGTTGTCTAAACCCGACAATATCGACAGGTTCTGCTGATAGCCCAATGTGAACAGGGGCTCTCAATTCTGATTGTCAGGGGAATAAGGATCCAGCATGTCCAATTACGGAGTGTAGATCCTATTATCCTCTAAATGATAAGCTGCTGTCGGAGATGTCCAGCAGCGGCTCTAATAAAGAACACAGAAACAATTGGCAGAATGAGTGCTCCTGTATATGGGAGAGCCGAGCAAGATAGCTGCCGGCCTAAAAATCAGACTATAGTGTATGGGGGCTTTAGTCTATTACTTATTCGGCTGACAGACATGCAGATAGCTGTATTTTTAGTCCAGCACGCTGACCCTATGTTTTAGGATCAAGACTGATAAGGTAAAGATTACAACAGCCACATGACTATCACCAGAACCACCATCAGTACAGTAATACATAACTAAAACCACACTACATACTATAATACGTAACCAAAACCACAGTTAGTACAGTAATACATCAACAGAACTACTGTCAATACAGTAATATCATCAAAACCACCCTAAACACAATAACACATCACCAAACCCACCCTGAAGACAATACATCGCCAAAACCACCATCAGTACATGAATACAATGCCAAATTCACACAGCAATCAAGTGCAGTGTCAGGTTAGACCCATATACATCTATGTATTGCATTAACGTACAACTCTCAGTATGTCCTTAAAAATGGTAAGGAGATGCTGGTAGTTGTTACCAGCCATCATTAGACTGTGGACCATATAAGAACCACAATACTGATTAGTCCCAGGCAGTAGACTTAACATTTGGACGAGATCTTATAGGTTTAGGTCCATTAATTCTGAGGAGATTAGTAGGGCAGAGGTGGGCTCAGTAGGGAGAAGGGGCATCATGGGGTGGGACTTGAGACCCCCACCAATTGCTCAAAAGACCTCTTAAGTACACAGCTCAGGAGACAGGACTATGAAATTTTACTCCCGGAATCCATTCTGTCTGCATGTTCTGGTTCTGGGAAACACTCGGGGCCACGGTAGTCGGACCCCCAGCGATTGGAAAGTTATTCCCCATCCCAAGGATAGGGGGCAAGTTCCCAATGTGAGAAAACCCCTTTAAAAGCAGCATTCACACTGCAGCCAAAGATGGGAACCTGATTTATCTAAACAGTGTCCATCACCCGATGCACGACAAAAAACTTTCATTCGTCAGGTGAGATGATTTTTAAGCTGACTTAAAGGGAACCGGTCACCCCAAAATGACACCTAGACTGCGGAAATATTTATATGGGGGACATGATCTGTGGAGAAATAAACCCACCCATATAGGTCAGCTTAAAAGGAACTGGTCACGACCTTTAATATTAAACTGCTCCATTGTCCTTATAGTCAGAAAATGTGCATCACTTACATTGCGTCACTAACAAGAGGGGGGGCAGTTTAGAATTGAAAAAGGGTGTAACAGGTTCCCTTTAATGTTCACTGAAAAAGCCACATTTGATATGAAAATGAGGACATTTCTGCGCGGCCTAAGCCTGGGTGCACAATACCACCTAATATAGGAAAATACTAGCCAGGCCTGTGTCTTGATTAATAGTGATCCATTGGTGAGAGTGAGCACCGTAACACCAGATCTCCTGTCTGCACCGCACCCAACACTGCGGCACACTCCAAGCGTCAGTGCGGGTGTGCACACAACACAGGAGGAGCACAGCGGCACACACCAAGCGTCAGTGCATGTGTGCATCCAACACAGGAGGAGCACAGCGGCACACGCCAAGCGTCAGTGCATGTGTGCATCCAACACAGGAGGAGCACAGCGGCACACGCCAAGCGTCAGTGCATGTGTGCATCCAACACAGGAGGAGCACAGCGGCACACGCCAAGCGTCAGTGCATGTGTGCATCCAACACAGGAGGAGCACAGCGGCACACGCCAAGCGTCAGTGCATGTGTGCATCCAACACAGGAGGAGCACAGCGGCACACTCCAAGCGTCAGTGCATGTGTGCATCCAACACAGGAGGAGCACAGTGAGGAGGGGCACACGGCGCTGTGATGTGCTGTCTGCTCACTTCAACAACCTTCCTCATTGAATCGGCAGTCAAATACAGGCAGCAACCAGGTGTCAGAACGTACCTGCATCACATTGCATGCACACCCACGCGGACACTGGAGTCACATTGCAGGCGCACCCACGCAGACACTGGAGTCACATTGCAGGCGCACCCACGCAGACACTGGAGTCACATTGCAGGCGCACCCACGCAGACACTGGAGTCACATTGCAAGCGCACCCACGCAGACACTGGAGTCACATTGCAGGCGCACCCACGCAGACACTGCAGTCACATTGCAGGCGCACCCACTGCAGTCACATTGCAGGCGCACCCACGCGGACACTGGAGTCACATTGCAGGCGCACCCACGCGGACACTGGAGTCACATTGCAGGCGCACCCACGCGGACACTGGAGTCACATTGCAGGCGCACCCACGCGGACACTGGAGTCACATTGCAGGCGCACCCACGCGGACACTGGAGTCACATTGCAGGCGCACCCACGCGGACACTGGAGTCACATTGCAGGCGCACCCACGCGGACACTGGAGTCACATTGCAGGCGCACCCACGCGGACACTGCAGTCACATTGCAGGCGCACCCACGCGGACACTGCAGTCACATTGCAGGCGCACCCACGCGGACACTGCAGTCACATTGCAGGCGCACCCACGCGGACACTGCAGTCACATTGCAGGCGCACCCACGCAGACACTGGAGTCACATTGCAGGCGCACCCACGCAGACACTGGAGTCACATTGCAGGCGCACCCACGCAGACACTGGAGTCACATTGCAGGCGCACCCACGCAGACACTGCAGTCACATTGCAGGCGCACCCACTGCAGTCACATTGCAGGCGCACCCACGCGGACACTGGAGTCACATTGCAGGCGCACCCACGCGGACACTGGAGTCACATTGCAGGCGCACCCACGCGGACACTGGAGTCACATTGCAGGCGCACCCACGCGGACACTGGAGTCACATTGCAGGCGCACCCACGCGGACACTGGAGTCACATTGCAGGCGCACCCACGCGGACACTGCAGTCACATTGCAGGCGCACCCACGCGGACACTGCAGTCACATTGCAGGCGCACCCACGCGGACACTGCAGTCACATTGCAGGCGCACCCACGCGGACACTGCAGTCACATTGCAGGCGCACCCACGCGGACACTGGAGTCACATTGCAGGCGCACCCACGCGGACACTGCAGTCACATTGCAGGCGCACCCACGCAGACACTGGAGTCACATTGCAGGCGCACCCACGCAGACACTGGAGTCACATTGCAGGCGCACCCACGCAGACACTGGAGTCACATTGCAGGCGCACCCACGCAGACACTGCAGTCACATTGCAGGCGCACCCACTGCAGTCACATTGCAGGCGCACCCACGCGGACACTGGAGTCACATTGCAGGCGCACCCACGCGGACACTGGAGTCACATTGCAGGCGCACCCACGCGGACACTGGAGTCACATTGCAGGCGCACCCACGCGGACACTGGAGTCACATTGCAGGCGCACCCACGCGGACACTGCAGTCACATTGCAGGCGCACCCACGCGGACACTGCAGTCACATTGCAGGCGCACCCACGCGGACACTGCAGTCACATTGCAGGCGCACCCACGCGGACACTGCAGTCACATTGCAGGCGCACCCACGCGGACACTGCAGTCACATTGCAGGCGCACCCACGCGGACACTGCAGTCACATTGCAGGCGCACCCACGCGGACACTGCAGTCACATTGCAGGCGCACCCACGCGGACACTGCAGTCACATTGCAGGCGCACCCACGCGGACACTGCAGTCACATTGCAGGCGCACCCACGCGGACACTGCAGTCACATTGCAGGCGCACCCACGCGGACACTGCAGTCACATTGCAGGCGCACCCACGCGGACACTGCAGTCACATTGCAGGCGCACCCACGCGGACACTGCAGTCACATTGCAGGCGCACCCACGCGGACACTGCAGTCACATTGCAGGCGCACCCACGCGGACACTGCAGTCACATTGCGTGCGCACACACACTGACACTTGGAGTGCTACTCTGCTCCTCCAGTGTCAGGACACGTGCAGAAATGCTAAGTGATTTTAAACAGCACTGACTCACCTAAGGGCGAGGGACTGTCTTTAATATGCAAATAGGAGGGTGCACATCTGCACCAAGACATCGGCCGCACCAGGGGGGACAGAACAGTTTGCATATATATAATATAAAGGTAAAACTGTATATGCCAGAGCGACGTCCCCTGTATAAATGTGTCTGCAGATTAATTGCCATTTTGGGAGTAAAAGTAAAATGTCATCGCTCTTAGCAACACTTTGTCCAGCGTCTCCCAAGACTCCCCTCTTGTCTGGTCTGCTGCAGCACATACTGCAATGGTGCCCGTATAGGGAATCTGTCACCAGGTTTTGCTCCCCCATCTGAGAGCAGCATAATGTAGAGACAGAGCCCCTGATTCCAGCAATGTGTCACTTACTGAGCTGTTTGCTGTCGTTTTCTCTGCTGCAGATCTCGCAGTTATACAGAGCTCATGAATATGCTGGACTACCTGCAGCACACCAAGTAGTCCTGTAATGATAACATCACTGTTTAATCAGCAGTAGTTATCAAAACTACACTAAGCAGCCCAGTAAGTGACAACACTGGAATCAGGATCTCTGCCCCTACATTATGCTGCTCTCAAATTAGGTGGCAAAAACCTGGTGACAGACTCATAATTCTCCTCACTAAAGAGTAACCACCCTAAGTAAGCCCAAGGCTGTGCCCAAGAATAAATAATTGCCCATCACTGAGCTCACAGCACAAAGAATGACCCCACACCGTGTCACTTACAGCATACAGCCTCCACATTCTCTCCTATAACATTCCCACTACACTGCCCCCTCACATGAAAACCCCACTGTCCTCCCCACTGAATTATACCCTCCAGACCTTCCTCACTTATGAACTATGACCTCCACTGTCCCCACCTCTCCATGCATCCCCCACTTCACTGCCCCCCTCATGCTGTCCCCACTCTATAATGAGCCTTATGCTTCGCATTCTGTATACCGAGCCCTCCCAGGCTCCTAACTGAGCGCTCCCCATGCTGCCCCTTCTCCATATCAAGACCCCCCATACCAAGCCCACCATGGTTCCCCTTCCATACCGAGCCCCCCATGCTTTCCCATTCTCCATACCATGCCTCCCCCCGTGCTACCCCATTCTCCATACCATGCCCCCCCCGTGCTACCCCATTCTCCATACCATGCCCCCCCCCGTGCTACCCCATTCTCCATACCATGCCCCCCCCATGCTACCCCATTCTCCATACCATGCCCCCCCCCATGCTACCCCATTCTCCATACCATGCCTCTCATTCTCCATACTGTAACTCCCATTTGCTATACTGTCCACCACCCTCCCTCATTTTCCCATTCTGCTCCATCCCCCATGCTGCGCCCCCACATCATGCTCCATCCCCATGTTGCGCCCCCCCATCCTCCATGTTGCGCCCCCACATCATGCTTCGTCCCCCCCATCCTCCATGCTGCGCCCCCACATCATGCTTCATCGCCCCCATCCTCCATGCTGCGCCCCCACATCATGCTTCATCCCCCCCCATCCTCCATGCTGCGCCCCCACATCATGCTTCATCCCCCCCATCCTCCATGTTGCGCCCCACATCATGCTTCATCCCCCCCATCCTCCATGTTGCGCCCCCACATCCTCCATGTTGCGCCCCCACATCATGCGGCATCCCCCCATCCTCCACGCTGCGCCCCCACATCATGTTCCATCCCCCATGTTGCGCCCCCATATCATGCGGCATCCCCCCCCAGCCTCCATGTTGCACCCCCACATCATGCTGCATCCCCCCCATCCTCCATGTTGCGCCCCCACATCATGTTCCATCCCCACATCCTCCATGTTGCGCCCCCACATCATGCTGCTTCCCCCCCCATCCTCCATGTTGCACTCCCACATCATGCTGTATCCCCCCCCCATCCTCCATGTTGCGCCCCCACATCATGCTGCATCCCCCCCCATCCTCCATGTTGCGCCCCCACATCATGTTCCATTCCCCCATCCTCCATGTTGCGCCCCCATATCATGTTCCATCCCCCCATCCTCCATGTTGCGCCCCCATATCATGTTCCATTCCCCCATCCTCCATGTTGCGCCCCCATATCATGCGGCATCCCCCCCCCAGCCTCCATGTTGCACCCCCACATCATGCTGCATCCCCTCCATCCTCCATGTTGCGCCCCCACATCATGCTGCATCCCCCCCATCCTCCATGTTGCGCCCCCATATCATGTTCCATCCCCCATCCTCCATGTTGCGCCCCCATATGTTCCATCCCCCCATCCTCCATGTTGCGCCCCCATATCATGTTCCATCCCCCCATCCTCCATGTTGCGCCCCCATATCATGTTCCATCCCCCCATCCTCCATGTTGCGCCCCGATATCATGTTCCATCCCCCCATCCTTCATGTTGCGCCCCCATATCATGTTCCATCCCCCCATCCTCCATGTTGCGCCCCCATATCATGTTCCATCCCCCCCATCCTCCATGTTGCGCCCCCATATCATGTTCCATCCCCCCATCCTCCATGTTGCGCCCCCATATCATGTTCCATCCCCCATCCTCCATGTTGCGCCCCCATATCATGTGGCATCCCCCCCCAGCTTCCATGTTGCACCCCCACATCATGCTGCATCCCCCCCCATCCTCCATGTTGTGCCCCCACATCATGTTCCATCCCCACATCCTCCATGTTGCACCCCCACATCATGCTGCATCCCCCCCATCCTCCATGTTGCACCCCCACATCATGCTGCATCCCATCCTCCATGTTGCGCCCCCATATCATGTTCCATCCCCTCATCCTCCATGTTGCGCCCCCATATCATGTTCCATCCCCCCATCCTCCATGTTGCGCCCCCATATCATGTTCCATCCCCCCCATCCTCCATGTTGCGCCCCCATATCATGTTCCATCCCCCCCATCCTCCATGTTGCGCCCCCATATCATGTTCCATCCCCCCCATCCTCCATGTTGCGCCCCCATATCATGTTCCATCCCCCCCATCCTCCATGTTGCGCCCCCATATCATGTTCCATCCCCCCCATCCTCCATGTTGCGCCCCCATATCATGTTCCATCCCCCCATCCTCCATGTTGCGCCCCCATATCATGTTCCATCCCCCCATCCTCCATGTTGCGCCCCCATATCATGTTCCATCCCCCCATCCTCCATGTTGCGCCCCCCCGGGTTGCTTGTTCGGCGCTGTCTTCGGCTGTAAAGCGTTTACCTGCTCCAGGCTGCATCTCCCGTTCTCCACGGTGGCGGTGGCGGTGGCGGCATCTGACATCTTGCTCGGCGGCGGCTCCATCTCCGGCGGCGGCTCCATCTCCGGCGGCGGCTCCATCTCCGGCGGCGACTCCCGTCCTCCTCTGCGCGGCCTCACGCTCCTGTGACCTCTGCACAGTTAGCGCACGGCAGCACGTCGGGGCGGGGAGCTGATTACAGCTTCTCTGACCCCGGAAGTAAGTGCCGGCACGCTCACAGTGTCATTTATATTCGCGTGTTATAGACGCGACTATAAATGACTGTGCGCTCCCTCCCTCCTCCAAAAAGGCGCCGGATTTAATAAAGAGTTTGGAGGAGGGAGGGAGGAAGATTTAAAAAAAAAAATTTTATTTTTTTTTTTAAATTTTGGTTTGGGCGCCGCCCCCCTGGAAGGCGCCGCCCTAGGCACGTGCCCTCAAGTGCCTAATGGCAAATACGGCCCTGTGAGCAACACTCCTTCATCAGGTTAAATAATGTTTTCTGCAGCAAAAAAGATCATCTTTCCCACCGTTACATTGTCATGTGTAAACAGGACTCCCTACAGAGAACCAGGCAAGCCTACGCCCACTGAGAGGTCTAGTACAGTTTACTTTGGTCTGCTTGTGTGTAAAGGCTGTAGAGATGTGGCTCACACTGTTGTGGTTTGAGGAAAGCATAGAGAGCAGTTTCAATAAAAACTTCTAAATGGTTTATTTAGACTTTATAAAACACTCAGGATAACGAAACCAAAAACAGCCTTTTCCAGCACAAAGTGAAAATATAAAGCAACTAGTCCAAACATGTGTGGGTTTGCCTGCTCAGTTTAATGCCTAGCTCTCATTTCCTGGCAAGGAAAACACACTGGAGATCTGCACACCTCCACACACAGAACCTGAATGAGGCCACTGGTTTATATTTTACCTACTGTACCACTCCCCAGGGTGTGGATATGTGAGCATCCAGTCCCACTCATCTCTCTGTCTACTCGTAAACCTGGCCCTTGTCAGCCCTATTAACCCTCTCAGTATTATACGTACCGTAGCTAGTTCCACACTTGCATCACAGAGTAGAACCACCTCTATCACACATAACTTCCCTCCATGATGTGTCCGGCTGCCATCTTACAAACCCCTCTCCCTCTGCCCAAAGCCGGGGGGGGGGGCTTGACACCCTCCATCATCAGACCATCAGACAATGAACCCTCAAAAGAGCGTCAGCATTGCCATGTAGTGTGCTAGGCGCCATCTGGCTTGATGGCTACAGGTAAAATATATCTTTTATATCACTTGATGGCTAAACACTTCTTCACCACAATGGCGTAATTCTTCTCCCAGGAAGTTTCCTGCTCATGTACATTTTTGTTTGTTCTTCGACGTTCACTTCCTGGAACAAGACGGCACCTAAGGCTGGAAACACATCTATGCGAGTAAAATCGGTCCGAGTTGGCTGAAAAAAAACTCGGCTGATTTTAGTTCATGTTAGGTCAGTGTGCAATGCAAGTGCGTTCCTTTTTTTTTTAATTATTTCAAGGATAACAGAGCGTGTGTAATGCGTGTTTGATGCGTATGGGATCCGTTTTTACTATGTCATCTGCCATTCAGCTCTGCTACATGGCCGCTGACAGCAGACACAGACAGCCATGTAGCAGAGCTGAATGGCAGATGACAGCAGACACAGACAGAGCTGCACGATCAGAATTAACTCTGGTGACCTTCACCCGACTTCATTGTCATACCGTAGCTCTGTCTGTGTGGCGTCCTGATTAGCGGTCACCCGTGAAGGACTCACCGGTGGCCGCTCATCTCCTGAGTGACTGAATTGAGCAGTGCGATTAGTGCTGCTGTCACGCAGGTTACCCGCGGCCAGCAGTATTCTCCCCCCGTGACCGCAACTCACCTGTTACTTTATCGCTGTCACTCGGGTGACTTGCTGTCACAGTTGGAGGATCCAGCGGTGGCCGCGAGTAATGTGACTGACATCATCAGCTGATCGCGATACTCACCTCAGTTGCTGTGTGGAGATGACAGGAGCGGCGGTGTGTTCTGCAGCTCCTGTCACCTTCATGTAGCAGAGCTGGAAGCGACGCGGGACCTCCGTGGATAACGTCGGACATGGATGGGTTTTTTGGGTACTTAATAAAGTGGTGAACGAGGGTCTTTGTTATTGTTTATTATTTCAAATAAAGGATTTTTATACTGTGTGTGTTTATTAACTTTAATTTACAGCTTAATCATTGGGGGTGTCTCATAGACGCCTGCAATGATTAATCTAAGATTTAGTGGGAACAATGGGCTGCCATTAACTCCTTATTACCCTGATTGCCAACGCACCAGGGCAAATCAGGAAGAGCCGGGTACAGTCCCAGAACAGTTGCATCTAGTAGATGCGGCCATTCTGGGCGGCTGCTGGCTGATAATGTTAGGCTGGGGGGCTCCCCATAACGTGGAGTTCCCCATCCTGAGAATACCAGCCTTCAGCCGTATGGCTTTATCTGGCTGGTATTAAAATTGAGGGGGACCGCACGCCGTTTTTTTAATTATTTATTTTACTGCACAGCATAGACACGCCCACTGGCTGCTGTGATTGGTTGCAGTGAGACAGCTGTCACTCATCTTGGGGGCGTGTCTGACTGCAACCAATCATAGGCACCGGTGGGCGGGGAAAGCAGGGAATACAAGATTGAATAATGAGCGGCCGGCTTTTTCAAAAGAGGAGAAGCCGCTGGAGCAGTGTGAACGCCGTGCAGCGCCGCGCCGGTGATCGGGGATCGGTGAGTATGAGAGAGGGGGGCAGAGGGATAGACCGACATGGACAGAGAGAGAGGGACAGAGATAGTGACCGACCAACAGACCGATCAACAGAGAGAGAATAGAGACCGAGAGGGAGAGACCGACTGACAGAGAATAGAGATTGACAGACATTGTGACACATCACTCGTTTCCAGTGTTTTAGGAAACATGCGAGAAATGTATTTAGAAAATCGGATGTCACTAGGATGGTGTGAGTGCCGTCCCGTGACATCCGATTTTTTTACACGCTCCCATAGACTTGCATTGAAGAGACTCGCCGAGAAACTCGCAAAAAAGCAGTATGCTGTGATTTTTTTTCTCAGCCCGATTTGGACTGAGAAAAAAATCGCAAATGCGAGCTGAATCATTCACTAACGTGTCCGATTCCAATGCGAGTTTTTCTTGCATTGCTCTACTGCGAGAAACTCGCAAGTGAGAATCCACCCTTACTCAAACTCTTATATGTCCATCTGCACCACAAATTCCTTATTGAAGTCCAACAGGTTGTTTAAATAGGGTAGCTTCTGTTCTTGAAATACTGTCTCTGCTTCTGGATACCACTTGGCCATAGCTTACTCTGTGTCCTTTAAGGAGGTCGGTCAGGGGTACACCTACCGTGGCAAAGTTTGTGATGAAGCAACAATAGTTGCCCAGGAAAGCTCCAGTTTCTTCAAGAGCATTTGTGGACAGTTTTGAATGGCATCCACCTTATTCAGTTAAGGCTTGTTCTCGCCCCTGCCCATTACATAGCCTAAGGGCCCCGTCACACACACAGATAAATCTTTGGCAGATCTGTGGTTGCAGTGAAATCATGGACATATTGTTCCATTTGTACACAGCCACAAACCTGGCACTGATTGTCCACAATTTCACTGCAACCACAGATCTGCCGCAGATTTATCTCTGTGTGTGTGACAGGGCCTTAAGTATCTGGCTTCTTCAATCCCGATGGCACATTTTTTCGGGTTGATGAAAAACCCTGCTGTTTTTTACGTCCTACATATCGGTCTGGGCACTTATATACAGAATTCCAGAATGCTGTATATAAGGGCTCACAGGTGGTGGCCGCAGCTTATAGTGGACAAATCTGGTGACAGGTTCCCTTTAAGACTGGATATTTGTGGAGCCTTCTGCTGGTGCTATCACTAATTTATTTCTTTTTCTCCATACAACATTCAAAACAGGTCTGTTGTAGTCAGAGGATTATTTTCAGTAATGGCATAGTGATTTTCCTGAATTGCATCTTAATGGCTGCTGTCTTAGGTTTAGAATTATTGTATTGCTTTACGTGGTCTGTCATTATCTCATATTCACTACTGTGCTATGTTAAATATGATTAGTGAAATGGCTCACCGGCTTATGTAATTTAATAGAAAATCCCCTCGAGAAAATATTGATAACTGAAAAAGTAGCAATGGCTCTGTAATTAATACCATACATAATGCTTTTGTATTATTATAGTAGGGGCATTTACTAATATTGCCACCTAATCAGTCAGTGATGGTAGCGCAGTGTGTGCAGCATTCCTCCTTTGGTGTGTGCCTTGTAAATTTTGCCGATTTTCGTAATAATCTGTTTTGAAACCAATTTTAAAAAAGTAGTTTATTGTGACAGAAGCAAGGTCTTCAGAAATATGAAATATAGGAAATATTTGGTTTCAAACTGGGCTGTAAAAACCCATGCAATGTCCACTAGAGCATAACACCTTATGGCTATGGTAAATTACTGCAAAAACGTGACAATTAACTCGGCATGTAATTGAAGCCAAGAAGCATAAAATACTGTATGATCAC
Source organism: Anomaloglossus baeobatrachus (assembly GCF_048569485.1). Classification (NCBI taxonomy): domain Eukaryota; kingdom Metazoa; phylum Chordata; class Amphibia; order Anura; family Aromobatidae; genus Anomaloglossus; species Anomaloglossus baeobatrachus. The sequence goes on from NC_134353.1 coordinate 672,217,706, forward strand.
AAATGCTTCTCATATTAAGTAAAAATAAGAGCAGCTACAAATAATGTCAATTTGTATGGATGCTGTGCAGTTTAAAAGAGGACAGCTAAAGCTTTTTTTCTTGCAATGAGGATATAATTATGAATGAATATTGAATATTGCAAGCTGTAGGTTAGATATATGAGCGTTGGTATGCTAGTATGATTGATTTGGGAAGATAAAACATGCATTCGTATTATCTATTCATTTTCTGCTTGTTTTTTTTACATTTCAATTTCTGAATAAGAAAAATGTAGATTTTCTAGCAGAGGTTCATGGTGTGCTGCCTCACAGCATGGATACAGTTCATCCGTGTAATCATATGAGTGACTCATGCCTTGGGAGCCTTTGTTTCTCTGAAAGGCTTGCCTTCCTGTGGGCAGGGTTTATGATCACACCTTTTTATTTTTAATGCCTTGTCATTTGTGACGCCTGTGTGTTATTACGCAACACGGTAGGGGAAAGAATGGCTGATTCATTTTCTGCCGATGAAATAAATCCATGATTCTTTAAATTAAGATCTTTCCTTTGATGCTGTTTGATATTAACCATACATTTACTCTGCATCTTGTCAAGATCATTCTGAGCCAGGGAATTGTGCAGGCTATAAACTGCTTTGCCATTAGCATTTTGTTTGACAGCTAACTGAAAAACTGATAACTGATAAATAAATCATATAGCTGGGAGATCACTCACTAGTCTGTATGAAGTAACAATGATGCAGAATACATACTCCTATTACCAAGAAACAGCCTGTTCAATGGATTCTAAATCAGGGGTGCACAACATTTTTTTTGGTCCAAGGAACACATTGCCATACTGTACAAATCCCAAGGGCCACAAAAAATGAAAAGGGGTACTTGCTTGAAAACATCACTAAAATCACCATCAGTACATTAATACATCACTAGTAGCGCCTTTTAAGTATATGAGGAGGTTTCAGAGAGTTTCTGCTCCAAACATATCAGTGTAAACACATGTTAATTTAAACTGAGTTTTTGGAGCAGAAACTCTCCACATCCTCCTCATAAAAATATTACTTAGAGATTTAAACTTAAAAGATTTGAGATTAAGTTATAACATAACCATGAAGCACATTATGGATTGTTACATGTGTAGAAGATCAGAACCAACCTCAGTACATGAGTGTGGTGCCAGAACCATCGTTGGTACATGTGTGGCACCAGGACCACTGTTAGTACATGAATGCAGCACCAGAACCACTGTTAGTACATGAATGTAGCACCAGAACCACTGTTAGTACATGAATGCATCACCGTAACCACCATCAGTACATGAATGCAGTGCCAGAATCACTATCGGTACTTGAATACACCACCAGAATCGTCATCAGTACATGAACGCAGCGCCAGAGCCGCCGTTGATAAGTATATACAACACCAAGCCTAGTGCAGGGATCAATTGTAATGGCAGTTCAGCTTCATATTCAATTGTATCACTTGAATCTACAATTCTCAGTATATTCTTAATAATGGTAAGGGGATGCTGGGAGTTCTTGTTACCAGTTATCATCAGACTGCGAAGGAGAAGGAACCTTAGTATTGACGAAGTCTAGTCAGTATCACAAATAAACATTTACATCCTGGTACCTTTTATAAACGACATTTTCTCTGACTGGAGTCGTTCCCATCCCTTTTTCCAATGTTTTTTTGTTTTTTTATTGATTTTCAAAAGAAAATAAACATGACAATTACTATAAACACAGAATTATTACAATGAATATGCAAAATTGGCATGTAAAGGCCATCATATAGAGGAGAGAAGAAAGGGAAGGAAAGCGAAAGAAAAAGATGAAAGAAGGAATAGTAGAAAGGTAGCAGAAAAAGAAGGAAGAATAAATGGGAAGACATGGTATCAGTCTTTGGTTATTTTAAAATCTAATATATAAAGCTGAATGTGTGTATGTGTGTGTGTATGTATGTCCGGGATTGGCATCTGCACCGTCGCAGCTACAGCCACAAAAGTTTGCAGAAGAATGCGCAGCCACGCCCTTATATGGAATGTTTGCGTGTCACAACGCAGCCAGGGAAAGAGGCAGACACAGACAGGGTAGGAAACAAACACAAAGAGACAGACATAGACAGGGTAAGAGACAGACACAAAGAGACAGACACAGACAAGGAGACAGAGACAGACACAGGGAAAAAGACAGACAGGGTAAGAGACAGACAAAGACAGGTAAAGAGACAAAGACAGACACAGGGAAAGAGGGATAGAGACAGACAGGGAAAGAAACAGACAGCGAAAGTGACAGAGATAGACAGACAGGGAAAGAGATTGAGACAGATGGAGAAAGAGACAGTCAGAGACAGACAGGGAAAGAGACAGACAGAGAGAGAGAGAAACAGAGAGTGATATACAGAGGGGGAGACAGACAGAGAATGGGAGAGAAACAGAGAGACAGTTACTATCCCGGGCAGCAGATATTGTGTGCAGAATACATTTTTGTTAATACATTCTATTTTGTTAACAGCAGTTTCATAGTTTCATAGTCTTTAAGGTTGAAGGGAGACTCTAAGTCTATCTAGTTCAACCCGTAGCCTAACATGTTGATCCAGAGGAAGGCAAAAAAACCCCAATGTGTCAAATAAGCTCCAATGGGGAAAAAAATTCCTTCCTGACTCCACATATGGCAATCAGACTAGTTCCCTGGATCAACACCCTGTCATAAAATCTAATATACATAACTGGTAATATTATATTTTTCAAGAAATGCGTTCAGGCTCTGCTTAAATTTTACTAGTGAATCCCTCATTACAACATCATACGGCAGAGAGCTCCATAGTCTCACTGCTCGTACAGTAAAGAATCCTCATCTGTGATTATGAATAAACATTCTTTCCTCAAGACGTAGCGGATGCCCCCGTGTTCCAGTCGCAGGCCTAGGTGTAAAGAGATCTTTGGAAAGGTCTCTGTACTGTCCCCTCATATATTTATACATTGTGATTAGATCCCCCTAAGCCTTTGTTTTTCCTAACTAACTAACCCCAAGTTTAATAACCTGTCTTGGTATTGCAGCCCCCCCCATTCCTCTAATAATCTAGGTCGCTCTTCTATCTACCTGTAAGATTATGCTATTTATAACCTTCTATACTTTTGCTAACAAGAAATGCATCCATTCCTCTCTTAAATTCATTCAGTGAGTTGGCCATCACCACTTCCTCAGGAAGAGAGTTCCAGAGCCTCACTGCTCTTACCATGAAGAACCCTCTTCTATGCTGATGTAGGAATTTTCTTTCCTCCAATCGAAAAGAATGCCCCCTTGTTCTTGTCATAGTCCTTGGTACAAACAGATCATGGGAGAGATCTCTATATGGCCCTCTGATATATTTGTACATATTTATTAGGTCTCCCCTAAGTCTTCTCTTTTCTAGAGTAAATAGACCTAATTTTGATAACCTTTCCGTGTATTGTAATGCACCCATTCCATTTATTATTTTAGTAGCCCGCCTCTGAACCCTTTCAAGTTCAGTAATGTCTTTCTTCAGCACCGGCGCCCAAAATTGCACACAATACTCCAAGTGTGGTCTGACTAGTGATTTGTACAGAGGGAGAATGATGTTTTCATCTCGTGCCCCCAGACCTCTTCTAATGCATCCCATCACCCTATTTGCTTTGGTGACTGCTGCCTGACACTGGGCACTCCAATTTAGATTCTTATTCACTAAGATGCCTAAGTCTTTTTCCATGTCTGATTTCCCCAGCAGTTTCCCATTTAGTAAGTAATCGTAGCATCTGTTTCTCCTTCCCATGTGCATAACCTTACACTTATCTGTGTTAAACCTCATTTGCCATTTTTCAGCCCAATTCTCCAATTTACTCAAATCCATCTGTAGTTGCAAACTGTCCTCCTTTGTGTTAACTACCTTACATAGTTTTGTATCATCTGCAAATACTGATATTTTACTCTGTAAACCATCCACCAGATCATTAATAAATATATTAAATAGTAGGGGGCCCAATACAGACCCCTGTGGCACCCCACTAGTAACCCTGGCCCAATCTGAGTATGCACCATTAATAACCACTCTTTGTTTTCTACCACTAAGCCAGCTACCTACCCATCTACACACATTTTCCCCGAGCCCAAGCTTTCTCATTTTACTTAGCAGTCTTTTATGTGGGACAGTGTCAAATGCTTTACCGAAGTCGAGATAAATGACATCCAATGATTCTCCTCGGTCCATGTGAGAGCTTACATCCTCATAGAAGCTGATCAGGTTAGTTTGACAGGAGCGATCCTTCATAAATCCATGTTGATATGGAGTTAAACAGTTATTAACATTGAGACATTCCATAATAGTATCCCTTAAAAACCCTTCAAACATTTTACCCACAACAGATGTTAAGCTTACCGGCCTATAGTTTCCAGGTTCCCTTTTGCACCCTTTTTTGAATATTGGTACCACATTTGCTAGCCGCCAATCCAGTGGAACAGACCCAGTTTCTATAGAGTCTTTAAATAAAAGGAATAGAGGCCTGTCTATCACATTACTTAACTCCCTTAATACCCGAGGGTGAATGCCATCAGGGCCTGGTGATTTGTCAATTTTAATGTTACTAAGTCGGTTCTGCACTTCTTCCTGGGTTAGGCAGGTCATACTTAATGGGGCATTTACATGATCACTCTGCATTTCCCCTGGCATATGCTTTTCCTGTGTGAACACAGTTGAGAAAAAAGTATTTAAAACATTTGCTTTTCCCACATCGCTTTCTATGATTTTACCCTCATTATTCTTTAAAGGGCCAACACCATCAATTTTAATCTTTTTTCTGTTTATATAATTAAAGAATAGTTTGGGATTTGCTTTGCTTTCCTTAGCAAGGAGTCTCTCAGTTTCTACTTTTGCTAAATATATTTGTTTTTTATACATCTTATTTTTTTCTCTATATATTTTTAATGCTTCCTCGCTGCCTTCTTGTTTTAGCTTTTTAAATGCCTTTTTCTTATTATTCATTGCCCCTTTTACATCCTTATTTAGCCACATTGGTTTTCTCCTGTTCCTAGCCCTTTTATTTCTGTATGGTATGGCTAGCTCGCAGTGGGTGTTTAATACCGATTTAAAAATTTCCCACTTATTTTCTGTGCTCCCATTTTTGAGGACATTGTCCCAATCAATTTGGCGAAGGTCTTCTCTAAGCTGATCAAACTTTGCTTTCCTGAAATTCAGCGTTTTTGTAACCCCCCTCCAAGGCACCTTACTAAAGGACAAGTGGAATTGTATTATATTGTGGTCACTATTCCCTAGGTGCCCATCCACTCGTACGTCTGTTATTCTATCTGGCCTGTTGCTTAAAATTAAGTCCAGAAGGGCTGCCCCTCTAGTTGGGCCCGGCACAAGTTGGGACAGATAATTATCCTTAGTTACTGACCGAAACCGGTTTCCTTTCTGAGATACGCAGGTTTCAGTTTCCCAGTCTATATCGGGGTAATTGAAGTCCCCCATAATAATCACCTCATTGTGATTTGCTGCTTTGTCTATTTGTTTCAATAATACATTTTCAGTGGTTTCTGTTATATTTGGTGGCTTATAACAAACCCCTATGAGGATTTTATTAGTTTTCTCTCCTTGTATCTCTATCCATAGAGACTCCACCTCTTCATTTCCCTCTTGAATATCTTCTCTTAGTCTGGGCTTTAAACTGGACTTTATATATAGACAGACTCCACCCCCTTTCCTTTTTTTACGATCCCTCCTAAACAATTCATATCCTTGCAGGTTAGCCGCCCAGTCATAACTATCATCTAACCATGTCTCAGTTATTCCTACTATGTCGTATTTCTCCTCATACATTACCAGCTCCAGTTCCTCCATCTTATTGGTCAGGCTTCTTGCATTGGTCAGCATGCAGGAAAGAAGTTTTGCTCCCCTTTTCTTAGCTTCCTTCTGATTACCCTGTCTTGGGTCCTCTTTACGGCATCTAGTATCCTTGATTAGTTTGTCCTTCTGTTGCATGTTCTTGTCTGCTGTTTTTTCTCCCATCCCCTCTTCTTCTAGTTTAAAGCCCTCCTGATGAGTGTGGCAAGCCTTCTGGCGAACGTGTGTTTCCCAGGTTTTGTGAGGTGTATCCCGTCTCTTGCGAGAAGTCCATCGTAGAGGTAATTCACTCCATGGTCCAAGAATCCAAATCCTTGCTGCCTGCACCACCGTCGTAGCCAGTTGTTCAAATCTAGTATCCTATTCCATCTTCTGACACCATGGCCATCGACTGGGAGAATTGATGAGAAAACAACCTGTACGTTCCGTTCCTTAATTTTCTTCCCCAGAATTTCAAAATTTTCACAAATAGTTGGTAGATCATTTCTTGCCGTGTCGTTTGTTCCTACATGTATCAATAGGAACGGGTATTCGTCCTTGGATCCGAGGATAGTTGGAATCCTGTTGGCCACATCCTTGATTTTTGCTCCCGGTAGGCAGCATACTTCTCGTGCGGTTATGTCCGGCCTGCAGATAGTTGCCTCCGTGCCTCTTAGTAGTGAGTCGCCCATAACTACCACTCTTCTTTTCTTTCTGGATGCACTGCATTTTGCTCCTGAGTGTTTTTGAGTGTCTTTTGTTTCTGCTTTTGTTGACAAAGTAACTTCTTTTGATGATACTGTGTCTTCTCCTGTAGAGACGGTATCATCCTGAGCTGTGCCATTTTCGTTCTCCAGCATGAGGGCTTCATATTGGTTGCTAAGCTGTGTGGGTGGTGCCGACCACTTGATCCGCTGGCTTCTTTTGGTCACATGTGTCCACTTTTCAGCCTCTGTATGTGTTCTGAAGCTTTTCTCACTTTCCATATCCTGAATTGTTGCTTCTGCCTCGTCCAAGAAGTCCTCATGTTCTTTAATTAGCTTCAAAGTTGCTATTCTTTCTTCCAGTCCCTGCACCTTTTCCTCTAAGAGGGCAACAAGTTTGCACTTTTGACAGGTGAAGTTGGATTTTTTGTGCGGCAGATCCGTAAACATGTAGCATGTGTTGCAGGTGACCATGTGGATTTTCTTCTCTTCCATAATGCTGATGTAGCGTATGACAGGCGAAAGTCTGATGGCGCGCGGTTTTGCGATGTCCTCAAACAGCGAGACCCAGCAAGTCCCAGCAATCGATCAGCTTACGGCAACTCTTCTCTTCTTAAACAGCTACAGTTATCACCACTATGAGATTGTGTTAAAACTATGCCACACTTATCTTCAGTCGCCTCCCTTTACTTCAGTACCTCGCACTCTCAGCACCTCGCTTGCTCTGGCTGGTTTATATAGTTCTACAAGGACTACTAGAAGCTGCTAGAAGCTTCTAGAAACAGGTGTGGCTAATACTACTGACTAAATCACTAGACACACTTTTTTTTTTTTTTAGTTATTAACCCGGGCAAAGCCGGGTAGTACAGCTAGTACTATAATAAAGAGGGGAAGAGAGGAAAGCCTCCCCATGGAACCATTTGGTAGCTGTGGAGTTCCTTTTTTGTTGCGTTTGGGCAATTAAAGTTTCAGGGAAGGAGGATCTGTCAACCTCCAATGTTGAGGAATTATTGTCTTGGCAGCCTGAAGCAGGTGTCTCAGAACAGATATTTTTGTATATATATTTGGACATATACAGCAAGAGGGGGGATTATGACATCACACCTGTGACTTCTTTGGTCACTTTGAGCACTGACGTTGGCAGCCCACTGGACCGGGCCGTGATCCTCAAGTAGTCTAAGGGGCCAGCGGGCCGCATGTGCGGAACAGAGGATGCTGAAGAAATGGAGGATAGGTAAGAATATTTTTTTTTTTGTGTGTATTATTATTATTATTTATTTTTATTTTTATAGCGCCATTTATTCCATGGCACTTTACAGTGACAGAGGGTATACGTACAACAATCATTAACAGTACATAACAGACTGGTATAGGAGGAGAGAGGACCCTGCCCGTGAGGGCTCACAGTCTATAGGGAATGGGTGATGGTACAATACGAAAGGGCAGAGCTGGTTGCGCAGTGGTGTACTGGACTGAGGGTTATTGTAGGTTGTAGGCTTGTTGGAAGAGGTGGGTCTTGAGTTTCCTCTTGAAGCTTTCCACGGTAGGGGAGAGTCTGATATGCTATGGTAGAGCGTTCCAGAGTATGTGGGCGGCACGGGAGAATTCTTGCACGCGATTGTGGGAAGAGGAGATAAGAGAGGAGTAGAGAAGGAGATCTTGTGAGGATCTGAGGTTGCGGGCGGGTAGGTGCCGGGAGACTAGGTCACAGATGTAAGGAGGAGCTTTGTATGTTATGGTTAATGTTTTGAACTGCAGTCATTGGGCGATGGGAAGCCAGTGAAGGGATTGGCAGAGTGGCGAGGCTGGGGAATAGCGAGGGGAGAGGTGGATTAAGCGGGCCGCAGAGTTTAGGATAGATTGGAGGGGTGCAAGAGTGTTGGAAGGGAGACCAGAGAGCAGGAGGTTGCAGTAATCGAGGCGGGAGGTGATGAGGGCATGTACTAATGTTTTTGCTGAATCTTGGTTAAGGAAAGCACGGATCCGGGAGATATTTTTGAGTTGTAGTCTGGATGAGGTGAAGAGAGCTTGGATGTGTGGCTTGAAGGATAGAGCAGAGTTGAGGGTTACTCCAAGGCAACGAGCTTGTGAGACTGGGGAGAGCGAGCAACCATCAAGTTTGATGGAAAGGCTTCTTGGAGGGGATGAGTGTGTATGTCAAGAATGGTATAATAGGGTACATTACTACAGAATGAGGACCAGAATGGGGACACTATTACAAGAAGGGGACCAGGAAGGGGACACTACTACAAAATGAGGACAAGAATGGGCATATTACTACAAGAAGCGGATCAGGATTAGAGGCATGACTACAAGAAGGGGATCATGATGGGGCACATTACTACAAGAAGGGGACCAGGATGGGGACATTACTACGAGATGAAGACTAGGATGGGCACATTACTACAAGATCGAGATCAGGATGGGGGCATTACTACAAGATAGGGAACAGGATGGGGGACAATACGGATGGGAACCTTACTCACATAACTACAAGATGTTTGCCAAAATTACTATATGGTGCTAATTGTAAGACTGTTATAAATAAAACATGAGAATAAAAATGCTGTTTATATATATATATATATATATATATATATATATATATATATATATATATAAAGTAAAGAAAAAAGTGCACATTTGTTGTCACCACATCCGTAACGAGCAAAGCTATAAAACTGTACCATAACCCATATGATGAATGTCAATAAAAAACATTTATAATGAACGAACAATGTTGAAAAAATGCGATCAAAAAGGGTATATAAAAAAAATATGGGATCACTAAAAATGTGACATTGTCCTGCAAAATTGTGGCCCTTCAAATGTTCTTCTGTGTGAGGCCAATATATTCACCTGAGTTTGAGACCCTTGATATAGAGAGAATTTTAAAATTGGTCTACTGGGATTTGGTTGATAGTACCGATTTATGAGACAATAAAAAACAATTAGAAATAAACGAGTGTACGAAACTGGGAATCCTCTGTGTGGAGTTTGGGACTCCTTGCACGGATAAGTGTGGAGCAGAAGCCACTTCAGAGCATACAGACAATGGATCCAGTGTAGAACAACAAGACACACCGCCAAAACGTGTAGGTCTGTTCTACTGTCTGTGTTCCCCTCCGTGTCTCATTTCTTGTGATTTCTAGATTTTAATGACAGATTAAACATTCATTTTTAAATTTACCTTCCTGTGATTTGATGTTCTAAGCTGGATCCTTTCTCTGCAAGAATAAACGTGTCCCATTGCTCTTTCGTAAGAGTTTTATGAAGTTCAGTTTCCCAAGCCTTGCAGAAAGGGGGGAGAGACTCCAGGTTCGGTTCAAGCAGTAATTTATAAATGGTTGAGATAGCATGTGGAGGGGCTGTTGCGGATATACACAATTTCTCATATGCAGACATTAGGCGACTATGATCGGATTGGTCAGCAAATGAGGAATAATAATACTAGAGTTGAACATATTCAAATTTGTGGCAGAGGAATAGAGTTTGATCTCCCAGAATACGAAGTAGAATATCACCCTCTGGGACTATGTATTGTATATACGTAGGAGTATTTCTTAGGGCCATTTAGAAAAGAGTGAGTTGAGCTGGGTAAAAACCTTGGATTGCTGTTCTAGGGAGCAAGGCACCTTTTGGGAAGATAAATTGTTTTCAACTTTTATTTAACACTACGAAACATCGATATTGTTCCTTGGGAAGGCGAGCCAAGTCAACGGTAGAGTTGCTACCAACAACAGAAATATGTTATTCAATAGAAACCCACAACTTCAACGCGGTGCAGTGTAATAGATCACATATTCTCGTGTGTGCTGCTGCTAAGGAATAACAGGTAAGCCCACTACACCTGCTTGTTTAGGACAGGTCAGAAAATTATTTCTAAGCCTTTGGTGTCTTGCAACCACGCAAATTGGACAACATTGTATTTAATTTTGGTCTAAAAATAGAAGGTATACACAAGTGGTCAAAATTGTTGGTACCCCTCGTTTAATGAAAGAAAAACCCACAATGGTCACAGAAATAACTTGAATCTGAGAAAAGTAATCAAAATACAAAATCTATGAAAATGAAAGTCAAACATTGCTTTTCAACCATGCTTCCATAGCATTTTTTAAAAAAATAAAACTCATGACATAGGCATGGACAGAGATGATGGTTCCCTTAACTCAATATTTTGTTGCACAACCTTTTGAGGCAATCACTGCAATCAAACAATTCCTGTAACTGTCAATGAGACTTCTGCACCCCTCGACAGGTATTTTGGCCCACTCCTCAAGAGCAAACTGCTCCAATTTTCTTGTGTTTGAAGGTTGCTTTTGCCATGTTTCAGCTCTTTCCAAAGATGCTCAGTAGGATTTAGGTCAGGACTCATAGAAGGCCACTTCAGAATAGTCCAATGTTTTTATCTTAGCCATTCTTGGGTGTTTTTAGCTGTGTGTTTTGGGTCATTATCCTGTTGCAAGACTTATGACCTGCAACTGAGACCATGATCAATATATCAGAGGGGACAAAGGACAGCCTTGATGAGTCCCATTCTTAATAAAAAGGGATCCGACAAAAACTCCATTCATTTTTAACCTAGTTGATGGGGATTTATAGAGAGCCATTACCTTTTGAAGTAAATGTCAGAACAAACCCAACATTGTTTAAAGTTTGAGAAAGGGCTGTCCATGAGATGCTATTGAAGGCATTCTCGGCATCAATAGATAGGGTCATCAGAGGAGTTTTATAGGTACTTATCACCATATTGTCCCCCCATTTTGCCTCTCCATAATGTCCCCCACACAGCCCCTCTCCATAATACCTCTGTATAATATACACTCTACACAGACCCTTTCTATATTGTCCCCCATTACACAGACCCTCTCTATAATATCCCACACACACACTGCTCCTCTCCATAATAACTTATGACTCACTGACTCTCTCCTTAATATGCCCATACACTGCCCCTCTCCATAATACCCTATCACTCACTGCTCATCTTCATAATACCTCTCCCCATACACTGCCTCTCTCCATTCTGTCCCCCCCACACTGCGCTTCCATAACCTTTCCTCCACAGTGCCCCTTTCCATAATGTCCCCCACACTGCCCCTCTCCAGTATACCTCTCCCAAACAACTCCTCTCCATAATGTCCCCCCCCATACAGCCCCTCCCCATAATATTTCCCCACACTGCTTCTCTCCATAATACACACAATGTCACCCCCTCACATACTGCCCCTCTCCGTAATTCCCCCACACACTGTCTGTCTCCATAATATCCCCCCCACACACACTGAGCCTCTCCATAATATCACCACCATACACACAATCCCCTTTCTAAAAAAATCATCATTTAATTATAAGCTCCTCAATGGGGGAGGCTGAGGTCTCTGATGCCTCTATGACATCGGCAGCAGTGTGATGACAGAGTACTGACCTCATCATCACATTCTTGCACCCTCACAGCAGAGGCTCTCTCCTGCCCTGCACCAGTCCTGGCACTAAGGTTTTCAATTAATTCACTTTTGAGATACTTTAATATATTTGAATATTGGAAACTAGAGCGGTGATTCCCAGACCGGTCTGCTATCTGCATGTTCTGCAGGCATATTCTAATATCCAAAGGTGATGCACATGAGGCAGAAGTCAATTTCCTACCAATTTGCCTGACTATTGTGTATTAGGTGTTCAATTTTTTAAATGTAACATGCTCATCCTCTGTTTTCAAGGTAATAAATTGTCTGGCAGTTGCTTATTTCTTTATTCTCATTGAATCGCATGCACACTTGATCTGAGTACACATGTGTATGAGGAGGTCAGGAGGGGTAGCTGTAGAAAATGGAGTGCTTAACCAACAGTTATTTGATGAGTATGTCCTGTTTAACTCCCTTTTATACACTCCTTAAAGGGAATATGTCATGCTAATAACCTGGAGATATGGGGTTAATCTGAATGTTAATAGTGCTCTAAAGCTGCGCCGCACTGAAAGCCTGACTGCTGGGACAAAATTAACTTTTTTCCTCCTAGCATCCTTAAGCTTATCAATAAGTCAGAAACCTTCCATCTATGGAAGTCTGCGTGCTTTTTAATGTGTTGATAATCAACATTTTGCTCAGAACCAATTACACCCTCTCAGACACTGTTCAGAGAGGTGTACTGTTTTTCTTCACCATAAATTTCCTTTTTAAGAAGGACCCTCAAGTTGCCATTAGAGTTTAGGTCAGGTGAGGAAAGGGCTATGTCATTATTCTTTCATCTTTAACCCCTTCATGACCAATGACATACTGGTACGTCATTGGTCATGTCTGGGTAATAACCACTGGCTGCTACGGTGAGCCGGCGATGATCCCTGCACATGTCTGCTGATTTGAACAGTACACATGTGGGGCTATCGTGCACTGGTGGATCTGCGATCCATCCGCCATGCTTGCCACTTAGATTGCGCTATCAAAATGTGACAGCACAATTTAAATGGCAGTAGTGGAGATAAAGCGGTTCTCGCTGCCATCGGCGGCCCCATGACACGATCACAGGGAGCCTATGGTTGCCATGATAGCGACGGGTCATGTGGTGACTCCTGTCGCTAACATGATGTATTTTCTGTGAGAGCCGACAAAGAGCTAACTCACACAGGACCGCTGCATTTCTGCTGATCAGAGCTGTGCAGCTCTGATCAACAGAAATGAACAAGCAATCAGACTGCTGATCCATAAAGTCTCCCAAGAAGACTAGGAAAATAAATAAAAAATGTAAAATAAAGTGTTTAAAAAATAAAAAAACCTAAAAGTTCAAATCATCCCCCATTCGCCCCATTGAAAATAAAAGTTAAGAAAAATAAAAAATATACACCTATTTGCTATCGCTGCATTCAGAAATTCCTGATCTATCAAAATATAAAATCAATTAATCTGATTGGAATTTTTTTCTTGCCACTCCGTATACCAAATGCCAAAATTATGTTTTTTGGTCACCGCAACATTTTTTTGTAAATGCAATAACAGGCAATCAAAGCATAGCATCTGCACAAAAATGGTATCATTAATAACACACAATTTTTTTCTTTTTTTTTGAGGACAACTGATTTTTTTTTTAACCCCTTTAGATAAAAGTAAAAGTATACATGTTTGGTATCTATAAACTCGTGCTGACCTGAGGCATCATACTGATATGTTAGTTTTACCATATAGTGAACACTGTGAATAAAATTTCCCAAAAACAATTGTGCAATTCTACTTTTTTTTGCAATATCACCACACTTGGAATTTGTTTGCTGTTTTCCAGTACACTATATGGCAAAACTAATGGTTTAATTCAAAATAACAACTTGACCCACAAAAAATAAACTTTCATATGGCAAGATTGACGGAAAAATAAAAAAGTTATGGCTCTTGGAAGAAGGGGCGCAAAAAATGAACATAGAAAATCACCTGGAGGTGAAGGGGTTAAGGCCTTTACTAGCTAGTTAGCCAGTGGAGAGTTTAATGCATGCGATAGTCTTGTCATGCATAAAATCATGGTTTACGTGAAAGATGAAAACTTTTCCAGTACCACTGCTTCCAGAAGGTGTCTTCTAAAAACAGGCAGTAAGTTTGGAACTTGACTTGGAGTTCATCTTCAACTTAAGAAGGTCTAGCTAGTTCATCTTTATCATATTCATCCTGTTGACTATCGGCAACAAAGCTTTTGATGCTTCTATGATCATGCCACAATTTGAAAAATTCTGCATCCCTCTGTAAGACTTTTAACAATTGTTGACTTTTCAGAGTCCGTTAACTTCCTATAGCCTATTTTTTTTAAAAAAAGCAGCCTAATAATTCTGCACACCTTGATAAAGAGTGTTGATATCCTTAGCCCCACCCTCCCTCACTTCACAAGTACACATCACCTGATATGCTCCATCTAATAAGCATTCAAGTTTATACAGTTTGGGGTGGGAACATTTGCATAAAAATGATTCATATGGTCAGAATATTTGCCTAATAATTTGCACAGTGTCCTAACCCAACCTAACCAACCTTTGTATATAATTAGAATATGCAGATTAAAATTAACCTACTTTCTTGCACACTGCTTTACATTTTAAATTTGTTTGAGGTGTGAAAGATGCACAGATGCTAAGCAACTAGTGCTTGCTCCCCTCTTCCTGTAACTCCGATAGACTTAAATGGAGATTAAAAATAATTGCTGGAGTGCTACTTAACCCCTTCATGATATTACCTATATGTCATGGTCGAATAGGAGTTCCAAACATATGATGTATAGGTACGACGTGGTGACCGTACGGGACACAGAATTTGTGACCGCACGGGACACAGGATTTGTGACTGCTCGGGACACAGGATTTGTGACTGCGCGATCGTCACCGAGACCTCAGCTTAGGTGACAGCCGTGGCCTGACTCTCACAGCCACAAGTGGTGCTTGCACTGCCCTGGAGTGTTTTTTACCACACAGTGAATAGAATAACCCCCCTAAAACAAAAAATTCCTGAATTGCTGTTTTATCTTTGCTTTCTATTCCAATTTTTAGTAGGCAAAATAATCAAAAAACCATTGTGTCTGAAAATGGTTCTAATAAATATGTCAAGTTGTCCAGCAAAAAAACAGGCCCTCACATGACCCTTTTTGCAAAAATACAGAACAAAATAGCTCTCAAAATATGTCAATATGCATTTTAGTGTTATAGCAGCCAAGCATAAAAAAAGTTATAAATCTGATATCGCTGTAATCGTGCTCACCCGAAGAATAAAATTATATATATATATATATATATATATATATATATATATATATATATATATATATATATATATATATATATATATATATATATATATATATATATACATACTTATACTGCACAACAAGGAACTGAGTAAAAAAATAAATAAAACCAATTCTTGACTTGATGATTTGTTTATTTTGCTCCCAAAGATGACCGTAAGGTTTAGCTCACATTTTTCTGGGCTGTGGGCTGACCGCTTACATCGGGGTTTTCGTGTATATCTCTGAAATACGTGATACTGATAGAACCCCCTGTGGAAGCTTCCCTATAGTGAAACAGATGGAGACACTGTAGTCACTGTCTGGCAAATGATGCAGTGGTGTCCTTCTTTTTAGGTTTGCACAAACGTGAGGTTGGCCACAGGTTTGTACACCTCTTAAAAGCCAGACACCACTAAACAGAGACCAAACAGAGTCTGGATAACTCTGCCTACCTCATTAGTCAATGATGCATCGGGGCTCTCAGTGTAGAGCATCGGTTACATGTGAACTGATCCAAAATGTTCTATACCCCAAAATACCACCAATAAAAGCTGCAACTCCACCCACAGAAAAACAAATCTGCACTCTGGTCCATCACCTGTTTACAGAAATATAGGGGGTATCAAAGGTAGTGGTAGCATAAAGGCCCTTGAAAAGCGATATGGCTTCAACCCAAAAAAATATAGTGAAATCTGCCTTAAATCCAAATATCTGTCTTCCTTCTAAGCCCCATAATGTGCCTAAATCACAATTAACATCCATATATTTGACATTAACATAGTGAGGAGAGCCCACTTATTTTACAGGTACATGGCTCCAGAAGCGCCAGCGTGGCACAATTTATTGGGCTCTACAATTTATTGGGCACTACAATGGCATATTTGCAATTTTCACTCTGCAACTTCCACTGCGTGTTTTATTACTGGAAAACACCATAGTATAAAAAAAATAGTAACTGCACCAATAGGTGAATTCTCAGTGGGATGTAAATGCCAATATGTGGTGGTTGAGGGGGGTTTCCACTGTTTAGGCACATCAGGGGCTCTGCAAATAAAGTCTGTATGGAGCAGAAATTGTGTAACAAATTATGGGGCATTTTTTAGCCATTTCTACTTGTGAAAACAAACAATCTGGCTCTAAAACAGTATTTTAGTGATAAAAATGCAATTATTCATTCTATACACCAGAATGGAATAAAATTCTGTGACACACCTGTGGTGTCAAAATTCTCACTGCACTGCTTGATGAGGGGTTGGCATCCGCAAACTATTCTGACAAATTCTGAAGTGCAATATGGCTCTCGTTCCCTTCACAGCTATGCATTGTACCTCAAATGTAATTGCCGATCACATGGAGGATATCTGTGTACTAAGCAAAAACGACACAACAATCTGTCCGGTCCATTTTCTTCTTATTAGCCCTTATAAAAATTAAAAACTTGGAGCCAAAACAACATTTTAGGTGAAAAAAATATAATTATTCTTTCTTCACCACCCAAAGGTATAAAATTCTGTGGCACACCGGTGTTGTCGATATCCTCACAGCAATCCTACATGAATTTATTTGGGGGTGCACTTTGTAAAATTGGGACAGTTATGAGGGTCTGCTTTTCTGGCATGTCGGATGCTTTGCCAATATGACGTGGCTTCACCAAAACATTCCAACTAAATCTAACTTCAGTATGGCTCTCCTTTCTTTTTTGAGCTTTACACTGTGCATCAAAAGTTAGTTTTTTCCCACATATGGACTATTGGCGAACTCAGGAGTAATAGTGTAACAAATTGTATGGTCCATTTTCTCCTATTGCCCTTACTGAAAATTAAAACTTTAGGGCCTATGCAACATTTCAGTTGAAAAATGGTAATTTTTTTTCTACAGCTCAATGTTATACAATTCTGTGACGTGAATTACCTAAGGGTCAAAAATGCTCACTAGATGACTAGATGAATTCCTTTTAGAGGTGTAGTTTCCAGAATGTGTTTACAAGTGGGGGGTTCTGCTATTTTGGCATCTCAGGGGATCTTCAAATGTGATATGTTATCCGCAATTTATTCCAGCCAAAATGGCTCTACAAATTTCAAATAGCTCTTCCCTTCTGATCCCTGCCATGCACCCAAACAGTAGCTTTCTACCACTATTGGGTATCGGTGTAGTCAGGAGAAATTGTACAATCATTAGAAAGTGATTGATAACAGTTTTTTTTTATTCAGAGGAGTGTGCATCCAAATATTAAGTTGAGCCTGACAACAATTTTGTTTGGCCCATTTTTGAGGGAAATTATGTCCAATTTGCCTTTTTTTTGTGTTCCAATACACACAAAGGAAATAAATGTGCATAACAATACATGCATAATTGAAATAATTTTCTGGGAGAAATACTTAATTTTCTAGAACAATTACAAGGGTGTCAACACTTTCGTCCATGACTGTAGATCATAAAAAGTTTAAGGAAATTATACCTTTAATATCAGCAGTCTGATGTCTTCCATGTTTTTCTTAATATGCAAATAAGATGCTAAGATGGACACTTGTCAAGCATGTAGATCAGATCAGGAGTTACACTGGTAACTCCCCATTTAATTTAAAATAAACTTTAAAGACAGATTCTTAAGAAAAATTTGGATTTCTATGTAATAAGAAATTGGGTCACAGATATCAAGCTATCATTTTGTTCAACTTTGTAGAGTTGATCCTACCAAGAGAATCCTTTTCCAAAAAAAAAAATAGTAACAGTGTGAGATATTAATAATTCTAATTCATAGATGATACAAACTTAGACTAGACAGTCCTAAAATGTGCCACATATATAATAGCTGCTACTGTTAGTTGATAAATCTGATGTATTTTTAGACTGTCTTATCGAATTATACTTGACTTTTTAATTGTTTTACTTTATACCAGAAATTTGTGGCACTATTCTAGCACATTTATGGTGTTTTGTGTCATCTGTTATGACAGATTCATTTTCCAGAAAGCAACTCCCCTTTCAGAGAGGCAACACTTTGTCAGAAAAGGCTCAAACTATCTAAATCATATAATAAATATATACCGTATATATTTTTAAATCTATTATATCCCTTTAGCCAAAAAAGCTGCATTTGATGGCAATGTAAGAGGCAAAATAACTTTATCAAGCATATTCAGCAGTGTGTTCTATAATGGCTCCAGGTGGACAGCTTCCCATGAGAATTATAGATTATTTTTTGTTTTACTAGCATTCATTTTACAAACATGCAGTTTTCAAACATTACTCAACATAACATACTTTTGTATGTCCCAATATGTATTTCTACTTTTTATAAAAGACTATTTTCCTTTGTATGTCTTAATGCTGAGTTGATTAGAAAAATATGATGACCCTTTGTCCACAAGAAAAAAAAAAAAATGTAATAGCCATATAGGAAATAAAGACTATGTACCGGGACACACATGTCTATAAAAAAAAAAACATTGAAGGAGTTGTCTCCTATCTTAAACTTTAAACTTAATGGGCCCAGGGTGGTGGAAAAAAAAATTTGTACAGACCACATCACATTTGGAGTGATCCTGTATAACAGAATATACCCCAAAGTGACTTCATTTTAAAAACTGCACCCCTCACAGTGCTCAAAACCACATTCAAGACGTTTATTAACCGTTTAGGTGCTTCACAGGAACTAAAGCAATGTGGAAGGGGAAACCATTATTTTTTCCCACAAAAATATAGGTTTAGTCCCAAATTTTTAATGTTTTCAAGGATAATAAGAAAAAATAAACCTTACGATTTTTGAGCAATTTCTCCTGATTACACTGATATCCCATAGTAGTACTGAGTAGCACTGCTATCCCATGTAGTGGACAGCTACTGTTTGGGCACACAGCAAGGCTCTGAAGGGAAGGAGCGCTATTTCAAATTTGGAACTCAAATTTTCCTCTAATACAGTGTTTCTCAACTCCAGTCCTCAAGACCCACCAACAGATCATGTTTTCAGGTTTTCCTCAATCAGGTTTTCAGGATTTCCTTAATGTTGCACAGGTGATGGAATTAATCCCTGTCTAACATTGAGGAAAACCTGAAAACATGATCTGTTGGTGGGTCTTGAGGACTGGAGTTGAGAAACACTGCTCTAATAGATAGTAGACGCCATGTTGCATTTGTAGAGCCTTTGATATGCGTAAATAGTTGAAACACCCAAATAGGTCAACCCATTCTGGCAACTACACCCCTCAAGGAATTTAACTAGAGGTGTGGCAAGCACCTTGAACCTACAGGTGCTTCACAAAATTTTATAACGTTGATCAGTGAAAATAAAAAAAATACATTTGTTTCTGCAAAAAAATGTTTCTATAACGTCAAATCATTCATTTTCACAAGTGTAACCTGAGAAAATGGAACAAACATTTTGTCGTGCAATTTCTCCTGTATACACCTGGCCTCTGTTCAGTGGTGCCATCTTTTCAAAGGTGCACAAAACATTTGACAACTGCACTTTTGTGCACGCCTAAAAAGAGGTGTAAAAAGATGGACATCGCCGGACCACAGGCCACATGTGAGGTCAAAGTGACTCCCTCTGCGTCATTACAATGAATTTTTCTTTGGGAATTTTGTCTGAATCACGTTTTTCAGAGATTTAGGGTATGTGCACACGATCCCCACTCACTGCGTCCTGGAGATGCAAGTGTTCTCCACATATTAGAGAAGGAAAAAGAGGTATACCGTACAGGGATCACCGCACAAATTAGAAAAGTGAAAAAACTTTTTGTATACACAAGGTGGACAAATCCTGGCTCAAAGAGCGACAGAAGCACACAGTTGGACAACTTTAAAAACAATTAAAAAGCCAAAGAGGCATCAATCCCCAACAGACCGGCCTCTAGAAAGGATGTCACAATAATAGTATTATACATATATGTAGGTACAAAAATGAAACACTCCTTTCTAAATATAGTTGTTATCACGTTCCCTCTCTCTCCCCCTATTGTGTAATCACATACCCTTCCTCTCCTTCTATTGGACAAGACAGGTAAATCTCATTGGTAACAAGAATTAATGCATAGAGAAATGATATATGAGCTCAGATGGACAAGTGTCCCATATGTTCAGCATACAATAATGTGCAATACAGCATACATGTCCTATAAACAAACATATAATGAATAAATACTTCATATAGGCATCCTGCTTAGCAAAATATAATAATGTGCAATGCAGCATATATGTCCAACTAACATATGATAGATAAATGCCTCATATAGGCATCCCGCTTAGACACATGTGACAAAAAGAGTGGGGTCAGCTGGTACATGCAGAATAAAATACATGGGTGACCCGTGAATAGTGGTCTTGAATTATATTGTGTTACCCGTACACATAGAAGGGACAATCAATCTCAGACATCAACTTAAGGTGGTGTCACCATTGTCTGTGACGTAGCAGCGACGTCCCGTCGCTGTGTGTGACATCCAGCAACAACCTGGCCCCTGCTGTGAGGTCGCCGCTCGTTGCTGAATGTCCTGCTTCATGTTTTGCTCGTTGCTCTCCCGCTGTGAATTACACATCGCTGTGTGTGACAGCGAGAGAGCGACGAACTGAAGCGAGCAGGGAGCAGGGAGCCAGCTTCTGGCAGCCTGCGGTAAGCTGTAACCAAGGTAAACATTGGGTAACCAAGGGAAGCCCTTTCCTTGGTTACTCGATATTTACCTTAGTTACCAGTGTCCGCCGCTCTCACGCTGCCTGTGCTGCCGGCTCCCTGCACGCCAGAGTACACATCGGTAAAATAAGCAAGGGTTTGCTTACTAACCTGATGTGTACTCTGGCGTGCAGGGAGCCAGCGCTAAGCGGTGTGCGCTGGTAACCAATGTAAATATCGGGTAACCAAGCCCTTGGTTACCCGATATTTACCTTAGTTACCAAGCGCAGCACCGCTTCCACCCCTCGCTGCTGGCTGGGGGCTGGTCACTGGTCGCTGGTGAGATCTGCCTGTTTGACAGCTCACCAGCGACCATGTAACGACGCAGCAGCGATCCTGATAAGGTCAGGTCGCCCGTCGTGATCGCTGCTGCATCGCTATGTGTGAACCCAGCATTAGTGACACAAGAAGGTATGTATCAGATTAAAGCATACAAGCATAAAGTTGCCACCTAATGGTCCCAAAGGGGGATAATCACTCTCAACAGAGTAGAGTCACACACTCCACAGGGTTAAATCAGATCACCCTGATAAGCAGGTTAGTCAAAGGACAAAGCTGCAGTTCTCAGCCAAGAAGTATATATATGTTATAAGATGACTAGGAATACGCTAGCATCTGTGGTTGCAAATGCCGTTGTTTAAAAAATAATTTATTAAAATTTTAAAAAAGCCGCATGCGGTTCCTCTCATGTTGATGTACAGCCCAGATAAGCGTACAACTGGGGGTTGTATTCTGTAGCCAAATGCTTTATCTGTGCTGGGTATCAGAATATGAGGGAACCATATGACTTTTTTTATTATTTACTTATTTTTCCACCACACCACGATATAGGCCCGCAGACAGGGTATGTGATTGCAAGCAGTCAGATACACTGTCACACAGGCTGGGGGCACTTCTGACTGCAACCAATCACCAGCGCCAGGACTGCCGGTGGACGGGGAATGCAGTGAATATGGATGAGCAATAATGAGTGGCCCCGGAAGTAGTTACCGCTGTGAGGAGATCGGTAAGTTAGCGTGCTTGCTCCAATCCCCCTATCCCTTCTACCACCATTTTTAAGCGCCAGAATCTGGCCCCCATAGACTTCTATGGGGACTGGCTTCTGGCTAGATATCCGGGATCAATTTTTTTTTAACCCGGTTAGACCCGCCAATGCCGGTTATCTGCGAGGCTGCCCATCACACCCTACAAGTCATTGAGGAAGTGCAAAAAAAGTGATAAAAACCACACCAAAAATACAAAAAAAACAACAGGAGACTTCCTGCCGCAAGATGAGCTTTTGCTGCAGAAAAAAACACACCAAAAATGCCCTGTGTGAACATACCATAAAGTGGGTAACCACTGCATGTATTGTAACCAGTTCTAATAATTCACCAATTCAGTTTTTGTTTCTAGAAAACCACGGTTATGTAAGGTAGCTTGGCCCACTGACCATTTTTTTTTTCCAATAAGCAACACCTTGCAGTATTAATTTCTTAAACCCACTTGCTACTAACCAAAAAGTGACAAGTATATACAAAGAAAATATTATAAACAGAGATGACTTAAAATGCTTTATACATATAACATCAACATTAACAACTAATCGTTAAATAACATTTATAATATTTGGACATAGTAATTTAAATAAGCCTATAGCAGAAAAGTCTACAAATGTATTAATACTTCTTCCACTCCGTCAATCATTTTTTGGGCATTTTATGATGTTTTACCCTTAGTCGCTCCCACTAACTCAAGGGCATCCAAATTAGGTGGAATGCTCTTTATTTTAGAGTACTAGGTTAATGCATTGTCCAGATGACCATTTTGAAATAAACAGGATTTGGTCAATATAAACAGTCGAAATCTGTACCTCCTGAATTTTCAAGATACACAAAAAGAAAAGTAGGTTCTTGAAACTACAGATTATATTAAACAACATGCCTACCTCCTTTTCTTCGTCCCTCCAGCCGCTGTTTCTGGCTTGGAGAAGCCAATTTCTTTTGTAGATATGCAAATATGATTGCCTGGACCCCAGAGACTCTACCCTAAGGGGTGCTTCACACACAGCGAGCTCGCTGCCGAGATCGCTGCTGAGTCACGCTTTTTGTGACGCAGCAGTGACCTCATTAGCGATCTCGCTGTGTGTGACACTGAGCAGCGATCTGGCCCCTGCTGCGAGATCGCTGCTCGTTACACACAGCCCTGGTTCGTTTTCTTCAAAGCCGCTCTCCTGCTGTGACACACAGATCGCTGTGTGTGACAGCGAGAGAGCGACAAATGAAGCGAGCAGGGAGCAGGAGCCGGCGTCTGACAGCTGAGGTAAGCTGTATCCAAGATAAACATCGGGTAACCAAGGTGGTTACCCGATATTTACCTTAGTTACCAGCCTCTGCAGCTCTCACGCTGCCTGTGCTGCCGGCTCCGGCTCTCTGCACATGTAGCTGCTGTACACATCGGGTTAATTAACCCAATGTGTACAGCAGCTAGGAGAGCAAGGAGCCAGCGCTAAGCAGTGTGCGCGGCTCCCTGCTCCCTGCACATGTAGCTGCATTACACATCGGGTTAATTAACCCGATGTGTACTGTAGCTAGGAGAGCAAGGAGCCAGCGCTCAGTGTGCTCGGCTCCCTGCTCCCTGCTCACACTGGTAACTAATGTAAACATCGGGTAACCATACCCGATGTTTACCTTAGTTACCAGTCTCCGCAGCTTCCAGACGGCGGCTCCGTGCAAGCGCAGCGTCGCTTGCACGTCGCTGCTGGCTGGGGGCTGTTCACTGGTCGCTGGTGAGATCTGCCTGTTTGACAGCTCACCAGCGACCATGTAGCGATGCAGCAGCGATCCTGACCAGGTCAGATCGCTGGTCGGATCGCTGCTGCATCGCTAAGTGTGAAGGTACCCTAAAAGGATCTTATAAGATATAAATGCTTCTGGAGGCCAGGGGGCCATATCAAGATGGTCATCCATCCACACAAAGAGGCCATACCGGAGATGGTTACCCCTTCATAACAGGACTTTACCTTACCTGAGATGGTTACCCCTCAACACCAGGGTGCCATATGGTCACTATTCCATTCCAAGATAACATGCCTGAAATGGTTACCCTTACTGGCCAATTTTTATGTAATTTCAAGAACCTGTCAAAAGGAAAACCAAATAACTGCTCTTTTTTGTGTATGTATTATGTAGACAAATGTAATGACCAGAAACAGTTTATCAACATCACAGCTTATTCTGAAATTTAATTGAAAATGTATGTATATTTCAAACACTAATTTTAATAACTAAATATGCCTACAACCAATTTCCAAAAACTGTTCATGAAATGCATGGTATGTGGTATAAGTGAGAAAGAAACATTATGTACATGCATATAACTTAGAGTTGACAAGGTATACAATAGGTTGATTCTGGAAAATTTCCCATCGTACGATTGGATCCAGTCAGTGATGGGCAATGCTGTATTCTCGTATAACAACAAATGAGAAGAAGCTGCCTTCTCCTCTGGATACAGAGAGGAAATGTTCTCTAATCTTCAGCTGCACATAAATAGTAAGAAATATATTATGTAGGTCTAGTATTAGTCACATGTAGTCGTAGGTGTATGTGCTGAAGACGTCAGTCAGTTAGTCTCACTATCTACAACTGAGCCTGAGAGGTATTCTCCAGAGCAAGGTGCAGCTTCACACTAGGCAGTGCCTGCTCACTGACCGGCCATGTATTGACTTATTCCCCAAATATTTAATTACTTTATATATAAGAAAACATATATAATAAGGCCTTGTGTAAGCCCTTCGGGCCTGTACTATCTACCATCTTAGTTAATGTAAAATAAGCACATGGTGGGTATATATGGATTCTGAAAACGTATGAGGGTGACGATATAGAGACACAAGATGGATATATATATGACAAGACAGTATGAGGTGGAGGTCATGTACAGTGAGGAGAATAACCTGTATTTACAGAATCTGTATACTCAGCATGATCCGTATATAGCAGAGAAAGAAGTCACATACGGATCATACATATATATTGAGGAGTAATAACCTTGATTGACAAGATCTGTATACATAAGTATGTAGCACAGGGGTGGAGCCTGTGCTCGGATCACACATAATTTCTGTATTATGTAACATTTCCGAGATATTTTCATTTTATGATTATAATAAGGACTGTACATAGTGCATATAAATTGTCACTTATATTAATCTTTTGATTTCAGAAGTGCATTTTTGGTAAAAATAACCAATGAAAGGCATAACATGGACTCTTTATTATAATATACAGCGCTTAAGCCCTGTCTAATCATAAATTGCATTAGTTGTGCACTCTCAGGCATGCCCAGATACCTGCGATACAATAAGTACTGTTGTCATATACTGTATCATAATATATCATATCATGATATTCTGAATGCAAAAGTCAGCAACAGCAATCAAGTTTATAAATGTTTTGCCATTGATTTTGTTTATAATCACTGTCTGTTGATTCACGGACAAGATTCCAACAATAGTAACCCAGCAGCACCTCATCTGCATATTGTCCAAGACAAGCTGTACAATTTGTTAACAGTTTCAGTAAGGCTATGTGCCCACGCTAGAATGTCCCTGCGGATTTTTTTGCCTGAAAATCCGCGACTTTCGCGGCAAATCCGCACCCGCGGATTTGCCGCGGATTTACCGCGGATTTGCCGCGGATTTTGATGCGGATTTCATTTTTTTTTTTTTTCCCCATTCAAAACCAAAAATCCGCACCAAATCTGCACCAAACAATTGACATGCTGCAGATTTTTCCGGATCAAAATCCGCGGCAAATCCGCAGCGGAAAAATCCGCAGCATGGGCACAGCATTTCCAAAATGCCATTGAAATGGCTTGGAAGTGCTGCTGCTGCAGATTTTCGGCAAATCCGCGGTAAATCCGCGGCAAAATCCGCGGCAAATCCGCGGCAAATCCTGTAGCGTGGGCACATAGCCTAAGAACAAGTTAACATTGCTAAGTACAACGCTTAACTAGCTTCAGTAGACCCATACAATGAATTACGTTGCAATACACTCTCACGTACTCCTCATTTAAATTGAGGACAATGTTGAAGGGTTGATAGGGTCAGAAGTCCCTATCAATGATTATCTGTTGTGGTTTCAGCTGTTTGACACCAATGATCTGGTAATGATCACTTATGGTGATAACTTGTTCTAATTGATAGAACACCTTTAAGATTAACCTCCTCCATAAATCAATCTCCAAGACTTTTGTCATACTGCACCAGTTCTCCGAAATGCACTGCACTCTACAATGAAATTCATTCTCTACTTTCACAGTTATTCCTGCTGGTCCCCTGAATATTCATTTGGGTTTTTGTTTTATTGTAAATCTGCCATATAGTTCCAGAGATTTGGTCCTTTTTTATTTGCGGTAATTTTTCTTCTCTTTAACATGGACACATTATTCACAAGATTCTCTGGGGAATGTCTTTAGACTGCTCTGCTATTTCCCATGCCCACTTGGTAGGACTTATAAAAAAAAGAATGCTAAATAAAAAGACTCACATCTCTGGAACCATATAGCATATTTAAAAAAACACAGATACCAGCGTTTTGTTTACGACTCTCTTGTTTATAAACTTAAGGAAAGTCTGTCTGATCACCTCTTCTAAAGCCCACTTTACACGCTGCAATGTATCTTACGATGTGTCGGCAGGGTCACGTCGTAAGTGACGCACATCCGGCATTGTAAGGTACATTGCAGTGTGTGACAGGTACGTGCGATTGCGATTGAACGGTAAAATGTTCATCACACGCACATCGTTCATTTCTCTAGATTTAAACGTCAGATTGTTCATCGTACCCGGGGTAGCACACATCGCAGTGTGTGACACCCTGGAAACGATGAACAGATCTTACCTGCGTCCTTCGGCTACCGGCCAGCAATGCGGAAGGAAGGAGGTGGGCGGGATGTTTACGTCCCGCTCAGCTCCGCCCCTCCGCTTATATTGGCCGGCTGCCGCGTGACGTCGCTGTGATGCCGAACGTCCCTCCCACTCCAGGAAGTGGACGTTCGCCGCCCACAGCGAGGTCGTATGGACGGGTAAGTACGTGAGACGGGGGTTAATCGTTTGTGCGGCACATTCAACAAATTGAACGTGCCGCACATACGATGGGGGCGGTTACAATCGCATGCGATATCGTATGCTGGATCGTAAGGTGTATAGCAGGCTTAAGACTTGTACATAGTCATAAAAAGTTGAATAAAGTGATACCTTGAGATCTGCAAGTTGGTGTTTTATTCCAGAGAAATCCTCACAGGTATCACAAGTGTGAGACATGTAATGACTGAGAGTCTGCTCTCCTGATCTACATGTCTCACAGTGGTAATTCCTCCTTTCATTAATAAACTTTGGAGGCAGACTCTCTGGGAGATCTTTGTCCAACCTACAGATCTTAACAGCTCATTTGCATATTATTTCTCTGGATTGAGACATTGGATCACAGATATCGAGGTATAACTTTTATTCAACTTTTCTAGAACTTTCATGTCTTTATAGACTGCTTAGGAGGGTTGATTCTACTGACAAATTCCCTTTAAATAATAAATGAAAAAAAATCCGGAACCATTTCTACAACATAAACACTTCTATCTTCTAAGTCACCGCTGTTTTCTCATAGATTGTACGAAAGCATGGCATTGTTCCACTTCCTTGACTTACTATCTATTGTATTACATATACAAGTGCATCTCAATAAATTAGAATATCATAAAAAAAATAATTTATTTCAGTAATTCAATACAAAAAAGGAAACCTCATATATTATATTGAATCATTACAAACAGAGTCATCTATTTCAAGTGTTTATTTCTGTTAATGTTGATGCTTATGGCTTGCAGCCAATGAAAACTGAAAAGTCATTATCTCAGAATATTAGAATAATTACCACAAAACATCTGCAAAGGCTTCCTAAGCATTTAAAATGGCCCCTTAGTCTGGTTCAGTAGGCTACACAATCATGGGAAAGACTGCTGACTTGACAGATGTCCAGAAGGCAGTCATTGACACACTCCACAAGGAGGGTAAGCCACACAAGGTCATTGCTAAAGAAGCTGGCTGTTCAGAGTGCTGTATCCAAGCATATTAATAGAAAGTTGAGTGGAAGGAAAAAGTGTGGTAGAAAAAGGTGCACTGGCAACCGGGATAACCGCAGCCTTGATAGGATTCTTAAGAAAAGGCCATTCAAAAATTTGGGGGAGATTCACAAGGAGTGCACTGCTGATGGAGTCAGTGCTTCAAGAGCTACCGCACACACAGATGTATCCAGGACATGGACTACAACTGTTGCATTCCTTGTGTCAAGCCACTCATGACCAATAGACCACAGCAGAAGTCTCTTACTTGGGCCAAGCAGAAAAAGAACTGGACTGTTGCTCAGTGGTCCAAGGTGTTGTTTTTAGATGAAAGTAAATTTTGCATTTAATTTGGAAATAAAGGTCCCATAGTCTGGAGGAAAAGTGGAGAGGCCACAATCCAAGCTGCTGGAAGTCTAGTGTGAAGTTTCCACAATCAGTTATGGTTTAGAGAGCCATGTCATCTGCTAGTGTACATCTACTGTGCTTTAGCAATACCAAAGTCAGCGTGGCTGTCTACCAGGAAATTTTAGAGCTCTTAATGCTTCCATCTGCCAACATGCTTTTTGGTGATGGAAATTTAATTTTCCAGCAGCACTTGACACCTGTCCACACTGCCAAAAGTACCAATACCTGGTTTAATAGCCACAGTATCACTGTGCTTGATTGGCCAGCAAACCTGTCTGACCTAAACCCCATAGAGAATCTATGGGGTATTGTCAAGAGAAAGATGAGAGATACCAGACCCAACAATGCAGATGAACTGAAGGCTGCTATCAAAGCAACCTGGGCTTCCATAATGCCTCAGCAGTGCCACAGGCTGGTCACCTCCATGCCACATTCATGCAGTAATTCATGCAAAAGGAGTCCTGACCAAGTATTGAGTGCATTTACTGTACAGACTTTTCAGTAGGACAACATTTCTGAGTTTAAAATAATTTTTTCAGTTGGTCTTATATAATATTCTAATTTTCTGAGATAATGACTTTTCAGTTTTCATTGACGGTAAGCCATAATCATCAACATTAACAGAAATAATCACTTGAAATAGATCACTCTGTTTGTAATAACTCTATATAATAAATGTTGTTCCCTTTTTGTATTGAATGACTGAAATAAATTAACTTTTTGATGATTTTCTAATTTATTGAGATGCACTTATACTCTTCTGAATAATATCTTTTCTTTGTAAATAAAAAAAAATCACAGACCATAGGAGCCAATTCAGATGATGTACTCACACACAGAATGTGGCAAACCCTCCTAGTAAAGATGGCCGCAGCCCAGGTGCATGATGCTGATGATACAGCCACACAAACCTCCACACTAAAGGGGAGGGGCGGCTGTTTAGCATAGGACATGCACACTAATAAGGCTTGCATTGGGAGTCCGTCCTGTATAGTAGATGAGTGAGATGCACAGTGTCTGAACTGCAACCTATAAATGACGCCAGAAACCTAGGTCAGGCGGGCTAAACAGCACTATATAAGTGCATCTCACATGGATACGCGAGATGCCCAGTGTCTGAATTGTGACCTATAAATGACGCACAACACTAGGTCAGGCGATTTAGTTAGCACTATATGAGTGCATATCACATGATGGACTCTCCATTTAAGTACCTGAATTCAGACGGTCCACACACACATATGCCATAATCATCAACATTAACAGAAACAATCACTTGAAATAGATCACTGTGTGTAATAACTATATAATATGTTTCCTTTTTGTATTGAATGACTGAAATAAATTAACTTTTTGATGATTTTCTAATTTATTGAGATGCACTTGTACTCTTCTGAATGTTATCTTTTTTTTTTTGTAAACAGGCTAATCTAATAAATATTTTGCTATGCTGGTTGTAAGAAATGTTATAACTGTTACAGACACCTTTAAATGTGAAACATTGATAAGTAGTGTTCCCTAGCAACACTCATCAATGCTATTAAATGTAACACACATCCGCCAAGCACTGAAACATCACCAGTTGCTTGGTGACGAACAGGTATATATAATCAAAAATCACTGCGTAAGACATAAACCCCACAGACATGTTAGCATCCCGTTGCATTCAGAACTTACGTGTGAGGTATTAAGGTATTCATTACCGTATTTACTATGTTCTGTGAGATGGGAAATTATATATTTTACAGTAAGAAAAAAAAAAAAAAAAAATATATATATAAAATCACATGTATGTATGATGTTTCAAAGCAAACCCCTTTTTGGGTTTTAGGGGTTTTCTGCAATCAGACTTACCCTCTTTACTTGTTGCCCCTTCATGTACCACTACAATTTTGTAAAACACTTGCCTTACTTTAAGTGGCCTCTCTCTAGCTTCCTGTCCACTGATCACATGACTGTGAGATCTTTTCAGGCTTCCAGCCCTTCTCTGTTATTGGGACATCATCAGTGTTCTTGAATGGGCTGCAGCTCTACATGTAACGCACATACAATACAGACCAAAAGTTTAATCACACCTCATTTCTAGAACAACTGTTAAGAGGAGTCTTTGTGCAGCAGGCCTTCATGGTAAAATAGCTGCTAGGAAACCACTGCTAAGGACAGACAACAAGCAGAAGAGACTTGTTTGGGCTAAAGAACACAAGGAATGGACATTAGACCAGTGGAAATCTGTGCTTTGGTCTGATGAGTCCAAATTTGAGATCTATAGATCCAACCACCGTGTCTTTGGAGAAAAGGTGAACGGAGGACCTCTACATGCCTGGTTCCCACCGTGAAGCATGGAGGAGGAGGTGTGATGGTGTGGGGGTGCTTTGCTGCTGACACTGTTGCGGATTTATTCAAAATTGAAGGCATACAGAACCAGCATGGCTACCACAGCATCTTCCAGCGGCATCCTATTTCATCCGGTTTGCGTTTTATTTGGACCATAATTTATTTTTCAACAGGACAATGACCCCAAACACACCTCCAGGCTGTGTAAGGGCTATTTGACTAAGAAGGAGAGTGATGGAGTGCTACGCCAGATGACCTGGTCTCCACAGTCACCAGACCTGAACCCAATCGATATGGTTTGGGGTGAGCTGGACCGCAGAGTGAAGGCAAAAGGGTCAACAAGTGCTAAGCATCTCTAGGAACTCCTTAAAGACTGTTGGAAAACCATTTCTGGTGACTACGTCTTGAAGCTGATCAAGAGAATGCCAAGATTGTGCAAAGCAGTAATCAAAGCAAAAGGTGGCTACTTTGAAGAACCTAGAATATAAGACATATTTTCAGTTGTTTCACACCTTTTTAAGTATTTAATTCCACATGTTTTAATTCAAAGTTTTGATGCCTTCAATGTGAATCTCCAATTTTTAGAGTCATGAAAATGAAGAAAACTCTTTGAGTGAGGAGGTGTGTCCAAACGTTTAGTCTGTACTGTATATAGGACCACGTTGGGTTATGGAGGGAGACCAGAAAATAAAAGAGTTAAATCTAATGGCGGCGCCGCAAACCATTCATCTGCAGTAAAGCGATGACAGCAGAGTTGACCCTGTGCATCGGATGCAGTCTATCTGCTTGTGGTCCGCAAGAAGCAAGTAAGAGGGCACTGCAGGAACAGAGGACAAGTGAGAATTTTTTGTGCGAACCTCACTTGAGTATAAGCTGAGGAGGGGTCGTTTTTAGCATAAAAAATAGACTGAAAAACTCGACTTAAACTCAAGTATATACAGTATTTGTTATTACTGTACAGAAAGGAAGAAAAACAGAGTAGTCATTCTCAAGCAGACAGAGGTCTTGGGATTTGATGTGTAATAATTGTTTAGTCTATTGCCATGAGTTCAAGAATTACCAATTTATGTAAGAAACCAGTTCAGAAGTATTCATTGTGGGAGTATCGACCTGGTAATAGGTTAGTCTAAGTACTTCTACAGTACGTAGAGATCAGCGAACCCGTTGAAGTTTGGTGGGTTCAGCCGGACCTTAGATATTGTTCTACTTGGGACCCGGACTTTACCTGAACCCCAATAGAAGTGACTAATTGGGCAGTTCGGGTCTCCACCCACATGCAGCCAGCCATAACCAGAACACTTCCGGAGGTGGGTGGACAGAGTTTTTGCATTTTTTTTTCTTTGGGTGCACACTACATCTATTGTTATCCCTGGTTCAAGCCGTACAAACACTGCAAGCGTATCGCACTGGGCTGAGCACTGAGCGTACCAGAGGAAGGCGATGCCCGACCTGGTGATTAGCATACGTAAAGCACCCGAACTCTGTGTTTTTTGGTAAAGTCTGTGTTTGGTACAAACACTGATCCTCATCTCTACTGCAAGGTGCTGAAATATTTTTTAATTGCAGTTGGACCGCATTAATCACAATTAGTTAATTTGTGTCAATCTGTCAGTTTTTGTTTACCCAACTAAAGGCAAATGACTGAAAATTTGTTGATTGATTTTTCTAAGACACCATAAGGCTTCCAGTACACAGGTTTTTTTTGACAGGGTTTTCTTTTGTTTATGTGTTTTTATTAGCTTATGTTCTATCACTATTTGTTTTGTTCTTTTTTCAGTTATATAAAAACCTGAAAGAAATACTCAGAGCCTATTGTGTTAAAAAAAAAAAAAAAATAGCAGGACTCCTGCAGGCAAGAACAATAGCAGCTTGCTGCCGGTCTGCAGTCATTTAACACTGCACATGACAGTGTCTAAACTGACCTATAAACGAGACAGCATAAAATATACTTTACTTTATTGCAATGGTTCATGCTGTTTGAAAATCTGATTTGTCTAAGTCTGCCACACTTAAACCTGCATTCACACACGTGTATACATCGGATGAGTGCTATCTGATGTTTTATCGAATAGTCCTGTGATCAATGTTATACTACGGGGCAGTGCCACCCAGCGCTTCTTTCCGAATCGGCATGACATAAAATCGTTATATGCTGCGATAGGCAGTGTATATTGGACGGCACACACCCATTTAAGTCTATGGGTACATATAAATCTGAGTGCAATCCGATTTCCATTGACTTGTAGAATGGAGAAGATGGAGAACTTTTGTTTTTCTCCTTCTCCTGACAGCATGCTCTGATTCTTTCATGCCAGAGAATTGGACCACACTAAAGGCCACTTTACACACTGCGACATCGCTAGCCGATGCTAGCGATGTCGAGTACGATAGCACCCGCCCCCATTGTACAGCCGATATGTGGTGATCGCTGCCGTAGCGAACATTATCGCTACGGCAGCGTCACACGCACATACCTGTGCAGCGACGTCGCTGTGACCGGCAAACCGCCTCCTTTCTGAGGGGGCGGTTCGTTCAGCGTCACAGCGATGTCACAGCAGTGTCACTGAACCGCCACCCAATAAAAAAGGTGGGGAGGAGATGAGTGGCCGGAACATGCCGCCCACCTCCTTCCTTCCTCCTTTTCCGGTGGACGCAGGTAAGGAGATGTTTGTCGTTCCAGCGTTGTCATGCATAGCGATGTGTGCTGCCGCAGGAACGACAAACAACATCGTTACTGCAGCAGTAACGATAATTGGGAAGAGGGGGCATGTCACCGATGAACGTTTTTGCGGCGATTCAAAATCGCTCATAGGTGTCACACACAACGACATCGCTAAAGCGGCCGGATGTGCGTCACAAATTCCGTGACCCCAACAAGATCGCTTTAGCGATCTCGTAGCGTGTAAAGCCACCTTTAGCTTGATCCAGCTGTCATTAGCATAATCAGACCTATTCTCTCGCATGAGAGAATCTACGACCAGGTGAGCGAGCCCTATGACTTGATAAATCTTCCCCATATGGCTTGATCCTTCTTAACACATTTGATCATTTGCTC
Organism: Anomaloglossus baeobatrachus; assembly: GCF_048569485.1. Taxonomy (NCBI): domain Eukaryota; kingdom Metazoa; phylum Chordata; class Amphibia; order Anura; family Aromobatidae; genus Anomaloglossus; species Anomaloglossus baeobatrachus. The sequence goes on from NC_134353.1 coordinate 672,251,567, forward strand.
TCGGTTATTTTACGCACTATGATAATTATGAATGAGAATTGTTTAAATGAGACTCACTGGTAAGGAAGGATACAATGAGTTTGAGACATATTTTGAAAGTGTTCACATGAGTACATTACTGGAGAATACAAAGTCGTCCTCTTAGCACTATTTGAAAATGTTGGTAAAACATTTAGCAAACAAAATTGGTTTATATAAGTTTTAGACTTTTTATTTTATAGAAGAGTTTCTGGACTGCTTGCCTACTTTTGCTTATAAATATTTTTTAATTTATTTTTTTGCTTTTCAAAAAAACTCCAAAAATGGGTCACACAAAATTGTTGGCACCTTTAAAAAATTGTGGGTAAACAACTTTGTTTAAATTAGTGATGCTCGTTCAAACTCACCTGTGCAAAATAACAGATGTGGGCAATATGAAAATCATACCTGGAACCAGATAAAAAGGGGAGAAATTGACTCAATCTTTGCATTGTGTGACACACTAAGCATGGAGAACAGACAAGTGAGAAGAGACCAAACCAAAATTGTTGAAAAATATTAGCAATTTCAAGTTTACAAGTCCATCTCCAGAGATCTTGATGTTCCCTTGTCTGGTGCACAACATAATCAAGAAATGTACAACTCATGGCACTGTAGCTAATCTCCTTTGATGGGGACGGCAGAGAAAAATTGATGAAAGGTTGTAAAGCAGGATAGTTTGGATGGTGGATAAGAAGCCCCAATCAAGTTCCAAATAAATTCAAGCTGTCCTGTAGGCTCAGGGGAATATCAGTATCAGCACAAAATATCGACATTTAAATGAAATGAAACGCAATGCCAGGAGACCCAGGAGGACCCCACTGCTGACGGAGACATAAAAAAAGTTAGACTATAGTTTGCTAAAATGTACAAAAGAAATCCAATATCCTTCTGGGAAAGTGTTTTGTGCATGGATGAGACCAAGATACAGTAGATCTTTTTGGTAAAGGACATCAGTCTAGTGTTTACCGAAAATGGAATGAGGCCTACAAAGAAAAAAACACAGTATCTACAGTCAAATATGGTGAATGTTCAGAGATGTATTGAGGGCGCTTTGCTGCCTCTGACTGTGCAAGGCATCATAAAATTTGAAGATTACCAAAGGATTAAGAAATTGTGCAGAATACATTTACTAAGGCTTCACTTTACATTTTGTGATTGAAAGAGAGACCTATTTTTTTTTTTTTAAACTTTCTTCTTTTAACATTTTAACGACCGTTGATACGTCTTTTTACCATGGCTGTTAAGGGTCCTTCATCAACAGCTTTGATTTTCACAGTGCTGATTATTACTTGTGTAGCTCCCCCCATTGGGCAAAAATCCTGTGGGTGACAGCTGACACTTTTCAGCATGCAAAATTGGTCAAAGCTGATTAACCCCTTAAATGCCACTGTAAATTGCGCCCCCAGCATCTAATTGGTTAACAGAGGTTTAAATTTTTCCCTTTAACACCATCGGCCTCCTGCAGTTGTAATTGCGGGTGCCAATGATTGCTATGTTACCCCCAAGGTCATTTGATGATCCCAGTGTACAGTGGTCTGTTAGATTCTGCTATAAGCAGAGTCTAACAGGCAGAGCAAGTGAGACACTGCAAGGTCTCAGACACTGGAGTACAAGAGTACTGCAGTGCATGAGACCAATGATAAAATATAAAAATAATGTCCCACAGTGGGATTGTGAAAAAGTAAAAAAAAAAAAAGAAAATTCACAATACAAGCGTACACAAAAATAAACAAAAAAAATTGTACATAATTGGGATTGATACAGAATGATGTGATCTATGAAACAGTCACATTATTTCTGAAATATGGCTCATTTGGCAAAAAAAGTCATACCCATGTGACCAGAAGGGACGAGGCCTCAGCTAACAGACAAATGTTGCTTCCTGATATCAGCTTTGTTGGCTGAGGCCCCACCCCTTCTGGTCAAATAGGTATGACCTCACACAGGTCCTGTTAGTGAAAAGTTAAATCGATGGTATAATGCTTATGCTAATTCTAACAGGGGGAGGGGATAAGTATGAACATCCCCCCAGATATTATCTGATCCTTAGCTGCTGATTTTATAAACTTACTTTCTTGGATTTCAAAACCTATATATCGAAGCTGACCACTACAGATGTGTAAAGAATCAGCCTGATAGTGCCAGTATAGCACTGGCTTTAGTTTATATGTGAAAATCCTGATGATTGGTTCCCTTTAACTTTCACCCCTTACCATTTTGTCCAGAATAGAGATATTGGATTTTTATCTTGAATACGGTGACCTAATCTTGATGCAGGTTTGGATGTGTGTAAATATGTATGATTGGCAGGTGACTGTGAGGAATATGGCATATCCATACATGCCAGAGTCCAAAGTGTCTCCAACAATCTCAGTATAGTAAGTGTTTCCATCAGGGGGTTTTCCGAATCACATTTTCATGTTATTTTCACCAAAACCCTGTCGTAAGTGTTAGACGTAGAACACAATATTGTAATCCTGACTTTATACTGAAAGCGGTCGAAAAATGTTACAGTGGCATGCAAAATGTATATATATATACATCACAAATTCTTTGGTATTATCTTCATTTAATTTGTCTTCAATAAAAAAAAAAAATTGTCATAAAGCCAAATTGGATATAATTCCACACCAAACATAAAAAGGGGGTGGACAAAAGTATTGGCACTGTTTGAAAAATGATGTGATGCTTCTCTAATTTGTGTAATTAACAACACCTGTAACTTACCTGTGGCACCTAACAGGTGTTGGCATAACTAAATCACACTTGCAGCCAGTTGACATGGATTAACGTTGACTCAACCTCTGTCCTGTGTCCTTGTGTGTACCACATTGAGCATGGAGAAAAGAAAGCAGACCAAAGAACTGTCTGAGGACTTGCTTGAGAATCCAAATAGTGAGGAAGCATGAGGAATCTCAAGGCTACAAGTCCATCTCCAAAGGCCTGAAAGTTCCTGTGTCTACGGTGCGCAGTGTCATCAAGAAGTTTAAAGCCCATGGCACTGTGGCTAACCTCCCTACATGTGGAAGGAAAAGAAAAATTGACGAGAGATTTCAACGCAAGATTGTGCGGATGGTGGATAAAGAACTTCGACTAACATCCAAACAAGTTCAAGATGCCCTGCAGTCCGAGGGTACAACATTGTCAACCCATACTATCCGTCGGTGTCTGAATGAAAAGGGACTGTATGGTAGGATACCCAAGAAGACCCCACTTCTTACCCCGAGACATAAAAAAGCCAGGCTGGAGTTTGCCAAAACTTACCTGAGAAAGCCTAAAACATTTTGGAAGAATGTTCTCTGGTCAGATGAGACAAAAGTAGAGTTTTTTGGGAAAAGCCATCAACATAGAGTTTACAGGAAAAAAAAGAGGCATTCAAAGAAAAGAACACGGTCCCTACAGTCAAACATGGAGGAGGTTCCCTGATATTTTGGGGTTGCTTTGCTGCCTCTGGCACTGGACTGCTTGACCGTGTGCATGGCATTATGAAGTCTGAAGACTACCAACAAATTTTGCAGCATAATGTAGGGCCCAGTGTGAGAAAGCTGGGTCTCCCTCAGAGGTCATGGGTCTTCCAGCAGGACAATGACCCAAAAAACACTTCAAAAAGCACTAGAAAATGGTTTGAGAGAAAGCACTGGAGACTACTAAAGTGGCCAGCAATGAGTCCAGACCTGAATCCCATAGAACACCTGTGGAGAGATATCAAAATTGCAGTTTAGAGAAGGCACCCTTCAAATCTCAGGGACCTGGAGCAGTTTGCCAAAGAAGAATGGTCTAAAATTCCAGCAGAGCATTGTAAGAAACTCATTGTTGGTTACCGGAAGCGTTTGTTTGCAGTTATTTTGGCTAAAGGTTGTGCAACCAATTAGGCTAAGGGTGTCAATACTTTTGTCTGGCCCATTTTTGTAGTTTTGTGTGAAATGATCAATGATTTAATTTTTGTTTTATTATTAGTACATAGTAGTACCCACTTTGTCAAATATCACAGCTTTTAAATGCTTTTTCTAGCCAGCCAAGAGTCTTTCATTTCTTTTTGGAGGGATTTGCATCCATTTTTCCTTGGAAAAGTCTTCCAGTTCCGTAAGATACCTGTGTCATCTTGCATGCACTGCTTTTTTAAGGTCTAGCGCAGATTTTCAATGATGTTCAGACCAGGGGACTGTGAGGACCATTGTAAAACCGTCATCTTCCGCCTTTTGAGGTAGTCTATTGTGGATTTAGACGTGTGTTTAGGATCATTATCCATTTGTAGAAGCCATCCTCTTTTCAACTGCAGCTTTTTTTTGTTTAGAGATGCTGTTATGTTTGCATCAATAATTTTATATTTACATCTGTTTTTTGGGACCTCATGGTCTCGGCAAATGCGATACAGAGTCCAAATTTGCATTCCAAAAATTAAATGGCACGCTTTGCTTTCCAAGATTTCCCATGTGCCCAAACATTTTTTTTTAACCACATATGGGGTATAATTTTGTTTGGGAGAAATTGCATAAAAAGTTATGGGGTGAATTTTCTCCTATTACCCCATGTATACATTTTTAATTTGGTGCTAAAACAGTATTTTAGTGGAAAAAATGTAAATTTTAATTTTCTTTTCTAAATATTAACGTTTTGTGAATCACCTGCAAGTTAAAAATGCTCACTACACCCCTAGATGAATTCCATGAGAGGTTGGTTTCCAAAATGGGGTCACTTGTGTGGTGTTTCTGCTGTTTTGGCATGTCAGGGACTCAGCAAGTGCAACATAGCATTCACTATTTCAGTTAATTTTAAGTTCCAAAAATCAAATGGCGCTTTTTCCTTTCCGAGCCCCGCCGTGTGTCAAAACAGCAATTTTTAAACACATATGTGGTTTCATCGCGACTAGGAGAAATTTTGTACCTAATTATGCTGTCCGTTTTATCTTATTATCTATTGTAAAAATTATAAATTTGGAGATAAAATAACACTTTAGAAGAATTTTTTTTTCGTTTTCACATCCACATTTTGAAAAGTTCTGTGAATCACCTATGGGTTCAAAATGCACAACACACTCCTAAGTGAGCTCCTTGATAGGTCTAGTTTTCAAAAATGGGGATAACTTGTGTGGGTTTCTGCTGTTTTGGTACCTCAGGGTCTTTGAAAATGAAACATGGTGTCTGCAATCTATTCTAGCTAAATTTACATTCCAAATATCAAATGTCACTTCTTCTGTTCGGAGCCCAGTTATTTGTCCAAACAGAACTTTATGACTACATGTAACACCATGTTCAGAGAAAAGGGAGTAACATAACAAATTTTGCTTCCCACTTTTTCATGTTCCTTCTTGCAAAAGTGAAAAATTTAGGGCTAAAGCAACATTTCCGGGAACAAATTGAAACATTTCAATATGCCAACCTCGTATCAAATTCTGTGTAGCACCTGTGGGTTCAAAATGCTTACTATACCCCTGGATAAAATCATTGAAGGATGGATTTTCCAAAATAGGGTCAATTTGGGAGATTTCTGCTGTTTAGGCACCTTAGGGACTCTGCAAATGAGACATGGTATATGGAATCCGCAGTCTATTTGAATCAAATTTGTGTTACAAAATTGAAATGCTACTTCTTCCTCTCCATGTCCAACAGAGATTTCTGACCACTTTTGAGATATCTACACTCTCAGAATTAACTGGGTAACCAATTATGTGTTCCATCCTTTTTTAAAAGTGAAAACGTTATGGCTAAAACAATATTTTAGAGGAAAAAAATAAAATTTTTATTTGTTTCATTTCACTTTGCATTAATTTCTGTGTAGCATCTGAAGGGTTAACACATTTCCTAATAGCTGTTTTCAAGTATTTCAGGGGTGCAGTTTTTAAAATGGTATCACTTTTGGGGAGTTTTCAATAAATAGACCTCTCAAAGTCTATTTAAACCTGAATAGGTCCTAAAGAAGGTTTTGTAAATTTCTTGAAAAAAATTGGAACTTGCTACGAAACGTTTAATCCTTCTAACACTCTAATAAAGTAAAATAACTAGTAATGGCGAATAGTAAAAATCCAGCTTCTGATTATTCGTAACGAATCTCAAAGTGCTATTATGGTATATGTTGACTGACAAGCCTAATGCAAGTCAATAGTGAACCTGAGCATTTTTCTTATTGTGACGAATACTGGAATACTATTCGGTATTCAGAAAGCATTATCCGAACACGAATAGGTACTATTAGCCCATCTCTAACAATATCGTTAGAAAATCGATGCAGATGTAAAGTAGACATATGACAAATGTTATCCATTAATTATTTTGTACGGACTGACTAACTGATTTTAAGGATATAAAATGTAAAATTTTGAAAACTGCAAATTTTTCTACATTTTTGTCAAAATTCTGATATTTTCACAAAAAAAAGTCATATCGACCTAAATTTTCCACTAACATTAAGTACAATCTGTCATGAAAAAGCTATCTCAGAATCACTGGAATATGTTGAAGTGTTTCAGAGTTTTTACTACATAAATTGATACTGGTTAGATTTTAAATATTGGGCTTGGTCATTAAACGGGTATTCCAATCTCCAGATCCTATCCCAATATGTACACCGTGTGCAGAATTATTAGGCAAATGAGAATTTTGATCACATGATACTTTTTATACATGTAGCTGTATAGGCTTGAGAGCCAACTACCAATTAAGTAAATCAGGTGATGTGCATCTCTGTAATAAGGAGGGGTGTGGTGTAATGACATCAACACCCTACATAAGGTGTGCTTAATTATTAGGCAACTTCCTTTCCTTTGGCAAAATGGATCAGAAGAGAGATTTGACTGACTCTGAAAAGTCCAAAATTGTGAGATGTCTTGCAGAGGGATGCAGCAGTCTTGAAATTGCCAAACTTTTGAAGTGTGATCACAGAACAATCAAGCGTTTCATGGTAAATAACCAACAGGATCACAAGCAGCGTGTTAGGCAAAAAAGGCGCAAAATGAACTGCCCATGAATTGTGGAAATCAAGCGTGAAGCTGCCAAGATGCCATTTGCCACCAGTTTGGCCATATTTCACAGCTGCAACATTACTAGCATGTCAAAAAGCACAAGGTGTGCCATACTCAGGGACATGGCCAAGGTAAGGAAGGCTGAAAAACGACCGCCTTTGAACAAGAAGCATAAGATAAAACGTCAAGACTGGGCCAAGAAATATCTTAAGACTGATTTTTCAAAGGTTTTTTTGGACAGATGAAATGAGAGTGACTCTTGATGGGCCAGATGGATGGCAAGAGGCTGAATCAGTAAAGGACAGAGAGCTCCACTCCGACTCTGACGACAGCAAGGTGGAGGTGGGGTACTGGTATGGGCTGGTATCATCAAAGATGAACTTGTTGGACTTTTTCGGGTTGAGGATGGAGTGAAGCTCAACTCCCAGACCTGCCAGTTTCTGGAAGACAACTTCTCCAAGCAGTGGTAGAGGAAGAAGTCGGTATCGTTCAAGAAAAACATGATTTTCATGCAGGAAACATGCATCCAACTACTCCACAGCATGGCTGGCCAGTAAAGGTGTAAAAGATGAAAAAATAATGACATGGCCCCTTGTTCACCTGATCTGAACCCCATAGAGGACCTGTGGTCCCTCATAAAATGTGAGATTTACAGGGAGAGAAAACAGTACACCTCTTGGAACAGTGTCTGGGAGGCTGTGGTGGCTGCTGCTTGTAATCTTGATCGTAAACCGATCAAGCAACTGACAGAATCTATAGATGGTAAGCTGTTGAGTGTCATCATAAAGAAAGGTGGCTATATTGGTCACTGTTTTTTTTGGGGGGGTTTTGTTTTTGCATGTCAAATGTTTATTTCTAAATTTTGTGCAGTTATATTGGTTTACCTGGATGGGAATATATTTGGTTTTTATTAAGTTGCCTAATAATTCTGCACAGTAAAAGTTACCTGCACAAACAGATATCCTCCTAAGATAGCCAAATCTAAAAAAAAACAAACTCCAACTTCCAAAAATATTAAGCTTTGATATTTGAGTCTTTTGGGTTGATTGAGAACATAGTTGTTGATCAATAAGAAAAATATCCTCCAAAATACAACTTGCATTTGAAATGTAGTTTTGTTCTCCTGATATAACCATGTCTTTTACCTCATGTGCAGAGCATTTTAGGTTAGATATCCATGGTTACAACCACGAGCAACTTACTGACTGTCACTATATGAGTGGACATTACCATGGATGCCTAAGCTAAAATGCCCTGCACATGAGGTAAGAGACATGGCTATTTCAGGAGAACTATACAACATATCTAATATGAAAGGAGGGTGTGTTGCAGCTGTGAAATGCGGGCGCCATTGATCTCTGGGCAGTGGACACGATAGGCTTCAGGAAAATGGCTGCAGAGGCAGCGCACACTCAGTTCAGATTGAGATCTTAATCTGCGCATATGCGCCCCAGCAGCTATTTTCCTGAAGTCCATTGTGTAGGAAGGGGCTCACACACAGATTGAGCCTGGAGATCAATGACGTCCATATCTCACCACCGTGACGCCCCCTCCTGCCAATCCTGGGCTTGCAGTATTGCCCCACTTGTGCCGAGGTGGTTTCTTCTGTTATGGCATTTAGGGGCTCTGCAAATGGAGTCCGCAAATTGTTGTAAGAAAATTTGTGCTTTAAAAATCAAATGGCTCTCCTTCCATCCCGAGCCCTGTGGTGTGGCCAAACAGTACTGTACAGTCACATGTGGGGAATTACCATGTTCAGAAGAAATTGTGTAGCACATTATGGGGCTTTTTTTTATACATATTTACCATGTGAAAATTAGAAATCTGGGGTTAAAAAAAAAAATTTAGTGGTAAAAATGTAATTATTTTTGTTCACCGCCCAATAGTGTAACATTTTGTAACACACCTGTAGTGTCAGTATGCTCATTACATCCCTGGGTAAATTCACGGAGGGATGCAGTTTGTAAAATGGGGTCACTTGTAGGGGATTTCTGCTGTTCTGGCACCTCAGGGGCGGTGCCAATGTGACATGGCACCCACAAACAATTCCAACTAGATCTGATCTCAAATATGGCACTCCTTCCCTTCTTCACTTTGCACTGTACCTCAAAAGTAGTTTTGACCACATATGAGGTATATGCATACTCGGGAGAAATTGCACACCAAATTGTTTGGTCCATTATGTTGTATTACCCTTGTGAAAATGAAGGCTTTGGGATTAAAACAACATTTTGTGGTAAAAATCTATTTTTTTTTACGGCTCAAAGTTACAAACTTATGTGAAGAATCTGGAGATTCAAAGTGCTCACCAAACATCTAGATAAATTCCTTGAGGAGCCTAGTTTCCAAAATGGAGTCACTTGTGGGGGAGTTCCATTGTTTAGGCACCTCAGGGTATCTCCAAACACGACAGTGTCTAACAATGATTCCAGGCCCTGTTGTGCGCCCACACAATAGATTTCCACCACATAATAGGTATCAGCGTACTCAGAAGAAATTGTACTGTAAATTTTATGGTGCATTTTTTCCTGTTACCCTTGTGAAATTGAAAGATTTGGTGTTAAAACAATAGTTTTGTGAGAAAAAGTAATATTTTCATTTTTTTTCCTTCCTTTTCTGTGAAACACCTAAAGGGTTAATAAGCTTCTTGGATGTAGGATTTGAGTACTTTGAGGCATGCAGTTTTTAGAATAGTGTCACTTGTGTATTTTTTGTCACCTAGGCCTCTGAAACTCACTTCAAATTTGATGTGGTCCCTAAAAATAATGGTTCCTAAAATTTTATTGGAAAAACGAGAAATTGCTGATAAACTTTCAACCCTTCTAACTTCCTAACAAAATAAAATTATGTTTCCAAAATTGTGCTTATGTAAAGTAGAAATGTGGGAAATGTTATTTAGTAACTAGTTTGTGTGACGTAACTCTCTGGTTAAAGGCTAGGATACACGGCAAGTAAAACAACCCGAGTTAAATGCGATAAAAAATCGCATTCCAGGCGGACGCATGGTACTCTATGGGGCCGTTCCCATCTGCGATTATTTTCTCAGCCCTGATCGGACCGAGAAAACAGTCACAGCATGCCGCAGGTGGAATCCAATTAGTATTCACCTGCACCCATACAAGTCTATGGGTGTGAGTGAAAGATCGCACTGCTCTTGAAGACACCGGAGTGCAGTGCAATAATCGCATCAACTGGCAATGGAGGAGATAGGGAGATTCATCCCTCCCTCTCCTCTACAGCGCCCGCCTTTTCCTCCACAACTGTGATCCGATTGCAAGATTGGATCACTGTGGCATGACACTCGGCTTACACTCGCAGCACAGCGAGAGCCGAGGGTCATTAGCATATTGCATCTGATGCACTCACATCGGATGCAATACGCTCATGAGGCCTCAGCCTTAAAGGCATAAAAATTCTAAGTAAAGTTTCACCAAATTTTCATTTTTTTTTCACAAATAAATGCAAACAATATCATCCTAAAATTTACCACTAACATGAAGTACAATATGTCACAAAAATCAGTCTCAGAATCACTGGGATCCGTTGAAGCGTTGCAGAGTTATAACCTCATAAAGTGACTCAGAATTGAAAAAAATGGTCTGGTCACTAAGGTGTTTTCCGGCTGGGGGGTGAAAGAGTTGAGGTCAAAATTGGCTCGATCACTATGGGGGTCTCCGAGATATGTGATAAAATACTTATGAAATATTATTTTTCTAAATATTTTTATTTAGCGAAAATGTATGCTTTATCTGGCGCATGTTTTCAGGACTTTAACCCTTTACAGATATTAGGTGTATATGTATGGTCCAAGTCAGCAGTGGGTGTATGGAGCGGGCTCAAGGAGTGATCTTACCCTAGGCAAGGCAGATAATGGATGAGTGTTCAGCCAGGACCTGCCTTGAAAGGGAATCTGTCAGCAGGTTTTTGCTATGTAAGCATGCTGTGGGGATTACTTAATCTGCTGTTGTTTACTTAAAATGGGTTTATTACCCTGTGATTAACATTACTAGGTCTAGCTGGTTTGTGGAGAGTCCAACACGCCACCTCTTGTGATTGACTCCTTACTGTCAAAGTGCAAATGACACCCTTTTTGCCCCACATTAAAAAAAGATAATAAAAAAATGCACAAGCTATCGCCGCATTCAGAAAAGTACAATCTATAAAATCTAATAATAATTATACCAACTGGTTTACACTGAAAACAGAACAAAAATCACCTTCTTATTGGCCACTGCAATATCAAAGAAAATGCTTTAACACTTAACACACGATTAAAATGTCGTGTGTATCGTAAAATGGTATCAATAAAAATGTCTCGCCCCATAAAAAAAATAAACTTTAGCACAGTTCTATCTGCTGAAAAATAAAAATGGTATGAATCTCAGAAAATGGTGACACAACTCCCCAATTTATCTTTTTTTCACTTATCCACTAAAGTACAAGAAAAAAATATATGGACATGTTTGGCATCGCCATAATTGTACTGATGAGGAAAATAATATTGACAGGTCTTTTTTTACCACACAATTTTTGAGGGAAACTTTTTTTCCATTTTCCAGTGCACTATGTGGTTAAATGAATGGTGTCATTCAAAAGTACAACTTGTCCTGCAAAAAAAACAAGTTCTCATATGTCTATGTGGACAGAAAAATAAAGAAGCTATGGCTCTGGGAAGATCTGGAGGAAAAAACAAAGCGCAATAATGGAAATTGGCCACATCCTGAAAGGGTTAAAGATGGCAAATTCCATCTAGCCATGTGCAGCCTAGAAAGGGCTGCATGAAGAGCATCTCTGAGACAGAGATCCTTTCTGGACTGCTTTAAAACTGTCAGGCTGACTGAGATGGATGTTTATTCTTCGTCAGCTAAAGAAGGGAGTTTATCTTCTGCTATGGGACACTCCGCTCAGTGTCTATTAGGTTGACTGAACTGAGAAATGTACGTTCACGATGCCGAACAGGACGCTGCTCTGACCTGAAGTATGACTCAAGCAGATGTCGTTTACTTAGCCTGTTTTAGGGCCGTTTCACACAACCAGCATTTCGCCGGATTGCCGGATCCGGCACACTCCAGTACAGTGTAATACAGTACAACCTTGCCACGATGCCATTGTACAGTATTAACACTGTACTGGAGTGTGACGGATCCGGCGAAATGCCGTATGTGGGAAACTTGTCTCCTGATATCTAGGATGGTCTGGCAGTTGCCATCTTTAAAATTCTGACACTGCACTAGATAAAACATACCTGTTTGCTAAATAAGGGTGTTTAAAAAAAAATAAAAAATAAAAAAATAGTACTATTTAAATACCGTATTTTTCGTTTTATAGGACGCACTGGGTTTATAGATAAAAAAAAAGGTTAAAAAAAAAATGGCGTCCGTTTTATAATCCGGTGGTGTCTTACCGGAGGGAGGTGGCAGCAGTGGTGGAGCTGGTGTCACAAGAGGCAGGGGCAGTGCTGGAGTGCAGCGATGCTGTGAGCGGTGCAGAGGGGGGCCCTGATGCAGGCTGCGGCGCTGTGACGGGGCAACCGGCGCTGCTCTATGCTGGTGCTCGCTTCGGGTGGCGAGGCACTGGCCATTTTGAATATGATGGCGGTGCAGGCTACAAAGAAATGACGGCTGGAGTCGGCGCGTGCGCAGATAAGAGCCAAGAGCTCCATCTGTGCACGCACCAACTCTGGGCGCCATTATTTGAACTTACCACTGACACCTTCAGAATGGCCTGTGCCTTGCTGCCCGCCTGCCGCACAGAGCCTTGCTGCTCACCCGTCACGCAGGGCCGCGCAGAGCTGCGCCGTACAGAGCAGCACTCGCACCAAAGCACACAGCATTGTCCTGCCTCCTGCGACCCCCTCTAACAACCCCCTAGTAAGCTACATTCAAATTTTTGAATTTGAATTCAAATTTTTGATGCACCCCTCATTTTCTTCCCAAATTTTTGGGAGGAAAATTGTGTCTTATAATCCGAAAAATACAGCATGTATTTTTTTTTAATTTTATAACAATTCTCAGAGAATCCCTTTAAGTAGCTGGTACAATTACGTTCATCGTTAGTAATATTTTCAGTTGTGTACCATAAACGTTGCACTGTGTGCTGTAATTTATTAAAATGTCATTTTGTATTAGACACATTAAACCATATTGATTGTATAAAGGATATTTGGCAGTAGCTTAATTCCACTGCCATCTCATTTCATTCTGTGTTATAGCAGTCTAGCTAAAGTAATTATGATGGATTTAAATGGGTTTAATTAAATGCATATATTGCCTATCCACCAAACCACTGAGACCCCCCATTACTAATCATGTAAATAAAAATAAATAACCACAAAACACAGAGAAAAATCCTTTATACAATAAAACAAAAAAAACCATGCTCTTTCTCCAATTTTCAAGGTCCCATGACAATCCCAGCTTTGTCACATCGTTAGGTTGCAGTGTACAGTCACACCATAGGCCTCCCCAGCCTGACAATACCAACCCCCAGCTGTCTGCTTTATCTTGGCTGGGTATCAAAATTGGTGAGGGTGGGGACGACACTCTGCCATTTTTATCAAATTATTTACTTTTTGACTTTACTTCGGGACCCAGACAGTTTAGCGGGCTTTACACGTTACGATCTATCGTGCGATTGCATGAGCGATTGTACCCGCCCCCGTCATTTGTGCGTCAAGGGCAAATCGCTGCCCGTGTCGCACAAAGTCGTTAAACCGCCGTCACACGTACTTACCTGCTGAGCGACCTCTCTGTGGGCGGCGAGCATTCTCTTCCTGAAGGGGGAGGGACGTTCGGCGTCACAGCGACGTCACACAGCTGCCGGCCAATAAAGCGGAGGGGCAGAGATGAGTGGGACGTAAATATCCCGCCCACCTCCTTCCTTCAGCATAGCCGGCGGGTGCCGCGGGACGCAGGTAAGCGGTGTTCATCGTCCCCGGGGTGTCACATGGAGCGATGCGTGCTGCCCAGGGTACGATGAACAACCGGCCCCATGTTAAATATACAATTTTTTAAAACTCAGCGATGACTACACAACTCACTCACGATTTGTGAGCGATTCTGTGTCGTTCGGAGGTGTCACGCGAGACGATGTCGTGAACGATGCCGGATGTGCGTCACGAAAACCGTGACTCCCGACGATGCATCGCACGATAGCTCGTCTCGTGTAAAGCCCGAATTAGTGTGAGGGGAACCAATCAGACACCAACACGCCAGCAGTCTGACTTCAACCAATGGCAGATATTGTCACAGAGGGTGGGTGGCGGAAGCAGTGAATATTCATGAGACTTAATGAGCGGATTTGGAAGCTGTGTGACAGTCGGGTGGGAGACTCGGTAAGTATAATTTTCCTGCTTTAATCCTCATTTTGCTTACTTTTACAGCCACGTAGCCCTTATTAACACCATTTTATAACATTTAAGTTGGGGTCCCTTAGACTTATATGGTGTTCAGTGTCCGGGTCAAATTCGGGTTCAAGTCTGATCCCGTACTGAACTTTTTCTTTTAAATCCGGCCTGACCCACCAAACCTGAACATCTGCGGGTTTGCCCATCTCTAGCTACTACCTTTTTTCCCAAATAAGTGGACAATGCAATGGTCCCTGTCACACTGGCTGGAGTGGACCCACTGCACCTCAACTAGGCTTACCCTGGAGGAGTGTGACTAAGTGTCTTTTGGGTCTTCACCAGAGCCTTTGATGGTGTGCTTAAAAAAATGACACTTTTATTAATACATATGCTATTAAAAAGTAAATGAAATTCAAAAGGACAGAAAAGACAGTACAAAAGTAACCAAGCAGTAAAGTGCATTTGAGCACTGGAGAGATATAAATGCACAGAAATAATTTATATACTAGACACAATGGTCATGAATAAACATGCTTGAATATAAATGTTGCAATTGTGGCACCCCTGAGGCTTCAGTTGCTACAGGGTACTGCATCTCATTTAAGGTGTAGTATTCATCTCGGGTGAGGAGGAGGTTAATCACTGGTGTTTCCATATTTCACCTTACATACAGCCTTCTCACTGGGGACTGGACTAGGGTAGGCTGGGGGTGGCCATCACGAGGCATGGGACTTTTTCGTTCACTAGGGCAACCACCTGGGGGGTGGGTACCACTTGGGGTAGAAGTAGGAGCAACCTTGACACAATAGTCAGTAAAGTCGGGACTACAGTTCTGGCAACACAACACCATTTTCTTCAATTTCTTTCTTCTCAGAGCCTGAGGCTTGGAGCAGGAAGCTCAGCCTGGGTTCTTCACTTCATCAAGGGGTAATCCTTGTGAAAGGACGCACTCTGATACCGGTGTTGACCTCCGACTTACCCGGGATCGGCTGGGGCACATCACGGCAGAAACCGGCACTCCAAGGTGAGTGAAGACCTTGAACCGCAACCACTGTGTCAGCCCGTCCTTGCCATCGCCCCGCGCTTTGGCGCCAATGGCCACCACCATCATCCTCCCTGGGGCTTAGCTCCACCTATGGGGAGCTGAACCACCCGAGCTGTGTTACCATCCGCCCCAGAGGACATCACCCACATCGGCGGCTAATCCCTGGCCGCACACCACAGGTGGCGTCACGAGACAGCTACTCCCAGCATCCTCAACCCCTTCATCATCATAATCATCATCATCATCGCCATTCTTTCATCCCTTTTATTGACACTGATGGGGTCATGAAACCGGGCAGGGCCACCCGTGACATCCCCTGACCCTCACCGGCCCGATGACGAGTATTCTCAAGACCCCGTGGGGCCAGTCACAATCATGTGTGCATAATTAATGGATCCATATCCATGGTAATAATACAAACAGCAAGGTTAGCAAAAGAGAATAGTCCCTACAGAAGAAAATCAGTGGTAAGTATCTACTGGAAACATGCAAAACTGAGTGTCTCATTTAAACCATCTGGAGCCATAGCACTTAGGCACACAATCCCCTTGGTTTCCCGCTAAGCAAGTATCTTTTTAAAGTCCCCACCCCTAACACTGCCATGGATAACCTCACTACCCTTTAACAGAAAGATATGTACTTACTTATAGGGAACTGTGAGTTAGGGTTCAGTCACATATGCATGTAAAACATAGCTCCATTGTTGCTCCTGAAGTGTCTTGGAGTGAGATGCGAGTGACATGCAAGTGTCATTTTTCCCCTTGCCTAGTCTCCATCAGATATCCGTGTGTCGTCCGTATGTCGTCCATGTGACATCCGTGTGAAATGCGTTTTTTACATCAAGTTTTACATACTGTCAAAAGCTAGACAGATGGATAGACAGACAGATATAGCTCTAAAGGGTGTTTACATAAAGGAGACAGTTGCACACTGCTCCTTTTTGTTACTGTGTTTCATATTCAGTTTGCACCTGTTGACATTAGAAAGATTGAATGTGCCATCAGTATTTTTCTTAGACTAAAGGGTGTTTAGCCTTGTTTTTAGCCCCAAATTTATCATTTCATAAAAAACCCCGATGTGGTGTCCCCCCTTATTTTTGTTAGCCAGCTAACGTGAATTAGACAGCGGCAGCTGGCAGCTCTACCTTGGCTGGTAATCCAAAACAGAGGTCGGCTGTTGAGTTCATTGCCGCAAGCAAAGTACTGAGCTAATCTTATGATAATACCGCTTGTCCACGGCTGCTCACACAGTGCTGTGAGAGCCCCTTTGGTGACCTGGGCTGACCTCATGAAGTTAGGTCGGGTCACTGTAGTGCTTCTCACAGCAGTGTGTGAGGCTGCAGGGACAGCTCTCCCTGCCAATGGGGAACATTCTGTTCTTCATTGACTGGCACAGTTAGTATGAGATTGTCATCGGAACCCCTTATTGGATTACGCTGGACCCAGATTAGGGATTTGCCTGGGGAATATATCGGTGAAAAAGGTCGTAACTTGCCTTTATTTCTTTAATAATTTTCTCTTTTTTTGTCTTTCAGGTCTGCTTTTGGAGAACATCATGGGACCTCGCTATGGATTATGTTGGATATTTTTTTGTTAAAATTTGTAATAAATTGGTGAACGAGGGATGTAGTCTGGGGTGTTTGTCCAAGTAACATGTATTTTCCTTTTTTTTATAACTACTGGATTAGTAAAGGGGGTATCTGATAGACACCTACCTATTAGTAATATCAGGGCTTGATGTCAGCTGGCAATTTACAGCTTCCATCAACCCCATTTATTACCATTTGCCACCGCATCGGGGCAATGGGAAGAGTCGAGGCGAAGTGCCAGAATTGGCGCATCTAATGGATGTGCCACTTCTGGGACCAATGTGGCCTACTATTGTTAGGCTGGGGAGGGCCCAATAACCATGGGCCTCCCCAGCTTGAAATTACCAGACCACAACTGTCGGCTTTACCTTGGTTGGTGATCCAATATGGGGGACCCACGTTTTTTTGTTTTAAATAGTTTATTTTTAAATAAATAATTTAGAATAACAGCGTTAGGTGCCTTCTGTTTTGCATTACCTGCCAAAGTACAGCTGCCAACTTTGGTCTGCAGACTGACACTATCTACTTTACCTTAGCTGGCTAGCAAAAATAAGGTGGACCTCCCATCATTTTTTTGGGGGGGGCATAATGAAGCACCACTCACAGCATGCTGCGATTTGCCCCGCACGTAGAAGATTTCAAAGATGAAAGTAGCAGATGTGCTCTGCTCTATTGGTTAACATTAGTGCTAGTGCATTGCGATGTTTTCTCGCATTGCACTCACACATTTTATATGCAGATGTGACTGAACTCTTACATTACGTGCCCACAATCAGGACTCGCTGCATCCTGGACACGGTGAGTGCTGACCTGCAGTGCTGTGAGTCTTCTCCGCAGTAGACCACAGCTGCTCGTGCCCACGATCAGGGTTCGGTGCGCTGCGGTCTGTCGCTGTGCTTTCTCTACGGAGAACACTTGCGACTCCGCAGTAAATAATTGACATGCTTGCGGCTCGGAAAGTCGCACCGCAGGTCAGTTTTCACTGCAGCCCATACACGCACCGTGGGTATGGGATTTCTAGAAATCCCATGTACTGTACAATGCAGCGTTTTGGACACATCTGAAACACTCTGCATCCAAAATGCTGCTAACGCTGATCGTGGGCATGTAACCTTAGAGTACAGGAGCATGTGAGGGATATTGGTGCTGCCAGGACAATGGACAATATCACTATTTTGAAAATGTTAGCAAAATACATCAAAGTTGCAATCCTAGATCACTTATGATAAAGGGTATTGAGTTAGGAACTATTGGATGTGTTTAGTTGTTACATTATTTGTTTCAGTCTTTTTTCTGTTGAAAACATTAGAAAGTTGGTAAATTTTGCTAATAAGCCCAGTTAACTCATGTCTGTGGGAGGGGTTTAATAATTTGATTGCAATTATATTGAGAAGTAAAGAAGCTGTGAAATCTGAAATAACAGCTGTAAAAAAATGTGCTGGGTCCGAAGGCTGAACATCAGGCCTTTTTATGTGGTCTTCAGGAGTTTATTAAATTGTCTAAAATAGACATTAATTCTCGGCTACAAATATTTTACTATACTCATATCAGTCCAGTATAGTGTACATACTGTTTTTATCCTTTGTCATGACCGTGACCTGGTGGATTTAGTCATTTGCTGTGAAAATGACAAATAAGTATGTTAGTGGTAATGTATCGTCAGCGACGTTAATTGTTTTATAATAGTAAATGTAATGAATGTCTGTGCCACAGACGCAAAATATTATATAACCTAATTTGCAGTCCATTGAATATACTATGAGTTTGTTTTTTTTCACTAATGAGCAAGATTAGTACTAGTAATAGTTCTTTCCAAGAAATCACAAAGGCATCTTGTTTGAAATAAAAACTTACACTTCTAAAATTAAATTATTTGTTCTTTTTATCTGTCCCTTTGTGACATTGATCAAAGCATCCCCTGCGAGCATATTGTAGTTTTTGTTTGAGTGCAGCTGAGAAGACACCTGTACTATTGACCGCTTTTAGATCATTTTGCTTATATCGTGTAAAGCCTTGATGTGTATAAATAACTGTTACATGAAACAGACATAGAAACAGAATATTGACGTCAGAGGAGGCCACATGGTCCATCTACGTCTCTTTCTACTGTATTTTGTTTTAGACATTTTCTACGGTATGTAGAAGTGTTACAAAAATTTGTATTCTTCAGAAGACAGATTTTTTTTGCAATTTACTCTGTACAAATTCAGTAACTTGGCATCTAGCTGTGGTCCCCATTTTTCCGAACTGTAGAGTGCTGTCATAAAGCAAAAGAAAAAAAAATAATTGAGTAATACTCACCTTACTATACTTCCCCCACAGCTCCCACTGTGTTGTCCCCACAGTGCCCTGTCTGACCTTCCGCGAGCCTCCTTTTTCTTCCATCACGCATTCTCTCTAGCTTGCTTCACTTTATGATGGGTCTCCTGGTGCCACCAACACGATGTTTGTGCTGTGTTAGCATAACATGATGTTACAATGGACATTGCACAAGGCCTAGTCAGTGTTTTTATGCGATGATTTTTCAAAATTGGAGGACAACTATGCAGTTTTACAGTGATTTGGGGAAAATTGTGCAAACAATATGCTGTGCAATCGCATCATGTGAACATACCCTTAAACCCCCGTCACACATAGTGAGATCGCTAGCGAGATCACTGAACCGTCACAGGTTTTGTGATGTATCAGCGACCTCGCTAGAGATATTGCTGTGTGTGACCAGCAGCAGCGAGCGGGCCCCTGCTGCGATCGTGACAAAACGATCACGACCATTTTTTGCTCGTTGGTCTCCTGCTGTGTAGCACGCATCAGCGTGTTTGACAGCGGGAGACCAACGAGCACCGGTTCTGAGTGTGCAGGGAGCTGTCGTTACACGGGTCGCTGATGGCTTGTCGCTAGTCGCTGTGGAGATGTCTGTTGACAGCTCAACAGCGACCATGTAGCGACTTACCAGCGATCCCTGCCAGGTCGGATCGCTGGTGGGATCACTGGTACGTTGCTATGTGTAACGGGACCCTAAGGGCCCATGTACACTGGCTGATCAAGATTGTGTTCCTTGGAATTCTCTTTTATTAGCTTGTCTAAACAGGCCAGCAAAGACTGGAATAACTCCTCCTTCTCAGACAGCACATTGTCTTGTGTAAACAGGACATGTACTGCCTACAGCAATTATGTTCTATGTTCCCAGAATGATTTCATGTAAGTTCAGGCTACTAAACCACCACCAATCAACTTGCATGTAGTCGATCAGCGGTTGTTTAATGCTGGAGACCGGGCTGTCAAAATGCAGCCTAAGGTTGGAAAACGCAAAAGAAAGGGTATTTTTAAAGTCTTGCTACGTGGATTTTTCAGGATGAAAACTCAATGTAAAAAAAAATTTAGGCTTTGGGTCACATGTTGTGTTTTTACTGCTTTTTTTGGCATTTTTTTTTCACGAGTTTTATGCAAATAAATCCAAAGGAAAAGCTGCACTTTATAGTACCAGCTAAGGCCCGTTTCACACGTCAGTGAAAAACAGTGACGTTTTTCACTGGCGTGTAAAACACGCACATGTCCCTGCGTGTGCCGAAAATCACGGCACACGTGGGTTGTCTAAGTGCAATCCGGGCTCCGTTCTCCGTGGCCCGTGATTGCACTTAGGCTATGTGCGCACTGGGAAATGGAATTTTCTTGAGAAAATTCCGCATGCTCTCAAAGATTACCGCACCCGCGGTAAAAAACCGCGGGAAACCGCACCCGAAAACCGCATGCGGTTTGCCGCGGTTTGCTGCGGTTTTACCGCGGTATTGATCGCGGTATTGCCGCGGTTTTGCCGCGTGCGGGTTGGGATGTGCTTTATTACATTCAATGCAATAAAGCACATTGAAAAAAAAAAGTCATTTAATTCTGAG
Source organism: Anomaloglossus baeobatrachus (assembly GCF_048569485.1). NCBI lineage: Eukaryota > Metazoa > Chordata > Amphibia > Anura > Aromobatidae > Anomaloglossus > Anomaloglossus baeobatrachus. Next base: position 672,272,414 of record NC_134353.1, read on the forward strand.
ATAGTAGATAGATAGACAGAAGAATAGATAGAGGGATAGATAGACAGACAGATAGAGGACAGATCGCTGCATTTCCCACGGTCGGCAGTGAGTTCACATTACCGGCCGTGGGAAATGACCGGTAATTACCTCTGCTGTCTGCTGCTTTCATTCAGCGCTGTGTCTGTGACAGTCGCGGCTGGATGTAAGCAGCGCAGGACCTGTGGATTACGCCGGAGCTTTGGTGCGGGAGGGGTTAATAAAATGGTGAACGAGGCTTGTTTGTTTTATTTAAAATAAAGGATTTTTCGGTGTCTGTTTTATTCACTTTACTTACGGGTTGATCATGTCAGCTGTCTCATAGACGCTGCTATGATCAAGCCTGGAGTTAATGGCGGTGGTCCCCCACCATCATTAACCCCTTGTATTACCTTGCTGCCACTGCTACACGGCAGCAAGAAGAGCCGGGGACACGCCGGTGGTGCCGCATAATGCATGCGACAGTCCCGGGGCAGCTGCGGCTGATATTCTCGGCTGCGGGAGGGGGAGTGAGGCGGGGGACATTAACCCTGCCCCTCTCCCTCCCCAGCCTGAGAATACTGGGCCGCCGCTGTGTGCTTACCTCGGCTGGAAGGTAAATATGCAGCGGAGCCCACGTTCTTTGTTTTCTATATTTCCGTTTTCTTTCTTTGTGTGTTCTATGTGTCTGTGACGTCTATCTGTGTCTGTGATGTGTTTGTGTTTACTCTCTGCTTTGCTTCCTCTTCCTGTAATGACATCACTTCCCTGCAAACCGCAGACAGGCGATGTACATTACCGGAGGTAAACCGCGAAATACCGCAGGGAATAACGCAGGAAAACGCAGTGAACCGCACAGAATTTGCTGCCTGCGTTATTCCCTGCGGGATTTCATGATTAACATTGGAGTCAATGGAGTGAAATCCCGCAGCGATGTGCGGAAAAGAATTGATATGCACTTGTTTTTGCTGCGGGATTCCCGCAGCAAAACATGCAGCTGTCAAATTCCGCCCAGTGCGCACAGGATTTTTTTCTCCATAGGATTTGCTGGTGATTCACTGCAGAGATGTTATGAACATTTTCTGCAGCGAAACATGCAGCAAATCCGCGGAAAATCCGCGGCAAAATCCGGTAAGTGCGCACATAGCCTTAGAGATTCACTCACCTGTGCCCGCTCCCGCTGTCCATGGTGCTTATCGCTCCCGCGGTGCAGCATCCGGCCGGCGGTGACCCCTGCAGCAGCTGCTTCCGGGTCGGCTGTGTCGCGCATAATGAATATGCGCGACAGTAATCAGCCGGCACAGAAGGAGGACATTGCTGGACGCCGGGTGAGTTAAAATGTTTTTTATTTTAAAAGTACGTTTTTTTTCTAGCACGTGTTTCACGGACCACACCACTGCGTGGTCCGTGGAACATCAGTGATGCCAGAAAAAAATGGACATGTCTCCGTGCAGCAATCACTCACACGCGGGTACGCCGCACGGAGACACGTGCAGTGACAAATCACTGACGTGTGAGCAGACCCATTCATTATAATGGGTCTGCGTATGTCCGTGATTCTGGTACGTTTAAAAAAAAAAGCACAAACGTACCAGAATCACTGACGTGTGAAGGGGCCTAAAGCTGAGATTTCAGAAATCTCATGCACACACACACCTGCTTTTTTTTTTTCCTGACTAAAATGGAAAACTGCTGTTTTTTTTTTTAAAGAAGCAGCATGTCAAATCTTTCAGAGATTCAGCTGCTTATTTCACTTTTGAAACAAATGAGAGTGAAAAAACGCACATGCATTTTTTTTGTTTTTGCTGCTTTTGTGGTGAATTAGACTAACTTTACTTAAACATGTACTTTATACAAATAACAAACCATAAATGCGGCAAGAATACAGCATAAAATGCAGCTTTGATACTGCTAAGAGAGCAGGTTTATCACTTTGAAACAATTAGGAAGCGTATTTAAAGAATATTTGAAGTTTCTTGTGTGTGTATTTTGGAGCAGAATCTGCTCACTGCGGACAATGAAGTAGGGAAACCTTCAAGTGAGCAAGATATATTCAGTTTACTGCGATAGGTGAGGTTACCTTGTTTGGGACTAGCATTTTTGTGTTATAAATGGGGAAAGGGAAATGTCAAACACCTTTGACTGCTTTTTTTCAGTGAACATAAAATCCCAGCAATCTTGAAATCCTGTCTCGATTAAAGCATCCATTCACATGATCAATCTCTGCTTCATTCATTTTGTATGGGACTGATGGAAAATGCAGTCCCATACACAATGAGCACCTCCACTCATTTCAAGACAGGGTTCCAGAACCTTGATCTAAAGATTGCTGAGGATCTGACCACAGGGACCCTCAGCGATCAACTAGATATACTTTTTGGGGGAGAATAACCCTTTACTTGCTAGATATTAGTAAAAAAAAAACCAAAACATATGGAAGGGAGATTGAGTGAGGAGCATGTGATACATACATTGTGTAATTCCATAGCCTTGTATTTGAAAAGTTCCTTGGTAATAAACTAAAGAAATAACAGTACTTCGGTTTAGCTATCTTTACCAGTGCGAGCACATGTGCTAAGTGTTTAGGAATCATGTGGTCGAAAAGATATGTTTATTGCATGCTGTATATTTATTAAGAAATATTGTGATTAATGATGGGCGAGCGTGCTCACCACTGCTCGGTACTCGATCGAGAATCGGGGTGCTCTGGTACTCGGCCGAGTATCTTGGGTGCTCGGATATGTCACCTGTAAAACATCGAACAGAAAGCACAGTCTTGCTTCACTGCATACGATACGATACGATACACTTTATTGATCCCGTGGGAAATTATGGTATCACAGTAGCACAACTTAAATAATAACATGAATTACGTAATTGGCAAGACAGTAGAGTTGACAGAAGAACATTATACATTAGATTAAGTCATACACAGTGGGTAAACTGAGAAGTAGAAGAAATAAAGAAGTAAACATTCACCTTGATGATTTAACACTAATGTTATTGTTGTACATTGCCATAGCAGTTGGCACATGATGTATGTAGATACTCCCAGCTAGAGGGCGGCACGGTGGCTCAGTGGTTAGCACTGCAGTCTTGCAGCGCTGGGGTCCTGGGTTCAAATCCCACCAAGGACAACATCTGCAAGGAGTTTGTATGTTCTCCCTCTGTTTGCGTGGTTTTCCTCCGGGTACTCCGGTTTCCTCCCACAATTCAAAAATATACTGATAGGGACCTTAGATTGTGAGACAGTGGGGGACAGTGTTGCTAATGTATGTAAAGCGCTGTGGAATTAATAGCGCTATATAAATGAATAAATATTATATTATTATTATTATTAGAGCTGTTTACTGACTCTGGCTCTCACTGGGGTAAAAACATTGTTTTTGGATGTGGTGTGTACAAAAAAAAAACAAAAACCTGTCCTTCTCCTGGAACTGCTCTGTTTATGGCTGGCAATATTTAGGCAAAGAGCCAAACTGGCCAATCTTTGACTTCAATTATACCTGTTGCTCAAGTTGAGCCTCTCCGAGCGTCTGACCAGCTTCGTATTGTTCACTCATCATTTCGAGTGCCGAGCAGTGTCCTGCTCGCCCATCATTAATTGTGATTGTAAAGTATAGACGTGTAGCCATCACAGCATTTGCTTATCCAAACTTTTGTTTTCTCTTTTGTAGGTTAAACAAATTATGGAAGAAGCGGTTACAAGGAAATTTGTGCATGAAGACAGCAGTCACATAATCTCTTTTTGTGGTAAGGTGTCAAGTTCTGAATTCGATTATGTAAAATTGTATTTCAGCTATTAACCTGTATATACACTGCTCTTAAATTTCATGTCTTTGGGGCAATTTTTGGCACACAATTCTGTGTGATAAACATTTTTTAAATTTTGGGGGGAAATTGCTGCAAACAGTGATTTTATTTTATTTTATTTTTTTATACGAGATTGAGCAATTGATACGTTTTGTACGAAGCCTAAAACCTTATTAGACATCAGTGATTTTTTTTTTTATTATACTTGCAAGAAAAGATCCCATTTTCATCAGTGTGTCAATTTGTGCCAGTTGTGGCTTTTTTTATGAAATAAAAAAGAGCGAAATTGTAAAGCTTCTCTTACCCATTGCAATGTAAAAAATGGATGGCACACTGATTGCACACTGATGACAATGTGTGATTGAGTGATTTTTCACAGACCAATAGACCTGTATGGGTAATTTTTTGAATGAGGTCTTAGTGTGTTTACATGTAGCAATTTGCCTCTTGGTCTGCTAATGTGTAGAAAAACTGCATAACGTTTTTACCTTTTTTTATATGGTTTGACAGTGACTTTTTTACATGTTTTTATAATGCGAAAACCACATTGCAGACTATTGTTACATGTTAAAGCATGATAAAATTGAGGAAAATTATAAAGTATATTTCAGTGATCAAAATTCTCTTTTTGTATACATATGGTAAGGGTGGTGGTGTGGGGAGTATACCAAAATTAAAATATTTTTCACAATACAATGTTTATTTTTCTTCAAAAACAGTTGATTTGTCAAAAGATATGGACACTTTCAGGGTCGTTAATTTTTGGACTTTATTTGATTTCATAAAAAAATGTTGAAGCATTTATCTTCTATAGCTTCTGTTTCACTGTACATAGCTGGCTGCAGAATTATTTAACAATGAATTAGTCAGCAAACTTATGTAGAGTTTGCAACTGTTGGCTTTCTTCTTCTGAACGCCACTAAGCTTATTTGTGACAATATGAAGTTTAAGCTGAATTTTATTGTGGCCATAAGTCAACTTGGAGGGTTCAGAAGAAGAAAGATAAGTGTTAGGAACTATTTAAAGTATACTTTCAAGATCCTGAGATCCTATCAGGGCCCATTGATAGAGATCAGACTAGTATGGCTTCAGTCCTAGCCGCCTTCTCCCATCTCTGCGTTTAGATGATTGACAGGCATTTCCATTGCATGTACATGGGGAGAGCTACCTGTCATCCGCTGCTGTGGCCCAAATAAAATCCAGCCAGGTGCAGCGCCAGATTAGGATCTTCAAATTACCGTATATTTTCTCGGAAAGCATTTCGGAGATAATACACCTGACTGCAATTATGCAGCCAGGCTGCGATTTATGCGATTTATGCGATTTATGCAGCCCGCAGTTTGGTCAGCAGGAATTGCCTGACAGGTTACCTTTTAAGAACAAAAAAAAAATGTTCTAAAGCAGTTTATAGCCTGAGAATATTATTGCATATGAATAGAATTGATATGTGTTGTGACAGCACTAGATACAGTACCAGTAAAATGATGTAATGTGAAATACTTATTCATTGAGTTCATGTAATCATAATGATCTTTTCACGTTCTATAAATCCGGCTTTGTCAGTGCTCATTATAATGCTTTCACTGCCAGTTCACAAAGACAATTGTGATAAGCATCTACTGTATGCAATCAAATATCATTCACTGTACAGATATTATTTATTTTTTTAATTGTGACAGTATTTCCTTTTTGTAAATCAAGAGTTTATTAGTTTTGCTCAGCTTAATCAATACAGCAAGATAAAAGCTATAAGCTCCATGCATTACAATTGTACAGTTGTAAAGTATAATTAATTACAATGTCATCACACTTATATGGAAACAAAAAAAGGAGCTTAGAGCAAAACCTTTTTTGCATGTATTCTAACTCGATAGCATATATAGAAAAGATGAGACCAGGTAACCATAGTCAAGAAAAAAAAAAAAGAATAAAGTTAGAGAAAGCAAAGAGGGAAAATTAGAATAGTAAGTACAGGAAAAGAGAAGAAAAAAAAAGAGGGATTCTCACCTGGATGGCGCTCAGTCCTTATTGAATACTCTGACATGTAAAGCTGTGAAAATGTAAAAGTATGGAATATGGAGGGCTTCTAATGCATAGCGTTACCAAGTGGTCGGTTTCGGAGAATTTCCAACCATAACCAAGGGTGCCAAAGTGCTCAGAACCTTACCTGTTGTTCTAGTTATTTGCCCTATTCTTCTATTCTAAGGGTATCATTGCGTTCCACCACAAGTTCTGCACGTGTGAGAGGGTTCTTCTGCTTCCAGTACCTGGGAATCAATCTCCTAGCTACAGATAGGAAGTGTCAAAAGCAAACCTCTTCTATTACCATAGATTGGGATAGGAGGGCTATCACCATAGAAAGTTGCTTCTTGTTTGTAGAAAGTTTATTAAATAAGTCAAAAAATTGTTTAAAAGAACTGAAGTCCTCAGTGGTTGATACCTTTTAATGGCTAACTGAAAAGATGGTATTAATAGCAAGCTTTCGAGACTACTCAGGTCTCTTCATCAGGCATGGTATAACACAACATCTGAAGAGTCACATATTTATACACAACAGGACATAGAATAGTGCAGTAAACCCCCCCCCCCCCCCCCAAAAAAAAACAACAAAAAAACAAGTTATATGAAACAGAGCTATCACTATGGCAGGGGGGCAAACTGTTGTGGCCATAAATATTGCTGCAGTTCAGTGTGAAAGTTTTATTGTCCTCTGATTAGGGTCTGGTCCAGTGCTGTGACTGGCTCGGATGGTCAGAGGAGCACATATCTTAACTGATGTAAACAATAAAACTTTCACACTGAACTGCAGCAATATTTATGGCCACAACAGTTTGCCCCCCTGCCATAGTGATAGTTCTGTTTCATATAACTTGTTTTTTTGTTGTTTTTTTGTTGTTTTTTTTTTTTTTTTTTTTTTTACTGCACTATTCTATGTCCTGTTGTGTATAAATATGTGACTCTTCAGATTTTGTGTTATACCATGCCTGATGAAGAGACCTGAGTAGTCTCGAAAGCTTGCTATTATTACCATCTTTTCAGTTAGCCATTAAAAGGTATCAACCACTGGGGACTTCAGTTCTTTTAAACAATTTTTTATCTCTACTGGCTAACACGGTACAAAGATATATTTTACCTGTACTAAATAAGTCAAACACTGCTTCCCAAAAGTGCTTTATAGGCTGGATTGACCACCATATTTGGGTATAAAAGCCCATCTCTTTTAAACATCGCCAACAATTGTCTGAGGCAAATACAGAGTGAGTAGCCTATGGACACCTATGCCATCTCAATTAGACTTTGTAATTCCTCTCCTGCGGTAGGTAGAAAAAGCGAAGACGTATGCGTGAGAACAAGTATTTTTTGAGTGTTTTGGTTTTTTTTGGTGAAAGAGATTTTTCCAAGTCGCTCTCCCAACTTGCAAAGAAGGAAGGAGACTGTACGTTGGTAGTCATGTCAAACTGAAATAGCCCATACAATTAAATGGTATGCCCTGGAGCATCCGTCACCAAGCAAAAACCTTTGAACAACTAAGGAGCTTTATAAGGTCCATGTCATTGCAAACTGACATCTTCAGACCTCTTACTCCTTTCAAAGAAGAGCCTTGTATCTGGAGGTATGCTAGTGTTAAAAAAAAAGGTTTGAAGTGGCTTAATGGAAGGGTAAGATAAGGACAATATTTCCTTTTACTTTAATTTTCAGTAGATTAGAAAACATATTTTTTTTTTTTTAGCAGTAGAGTGTTACAGTTTATACAGTTTTCAAAGCCTTGGCATAATATAAGAAGAATCCATATGTGATCCCCTCGCCTACAACTATTGCTGTGGACATGTACATCCTCTGATAATGTTTGACATTGTTTTTTGTGTTGTTATTTTTTTTTTTTAATTAAATTGACTTAGCAACTGATGGGAAACCATTACTTCGCTCTTTTTAGCGACACGTTCACAAAATTATAGTTTTGTCTTGTGTCTGAAAATCTAAACACCATTATAATAGTGCATTGTGCAGTTATTTTTGCAAAAATAGCTGTTGCCTCAGAAATAGACACTCCTCTGTGAGTAAACAAACATAACAGACAAATGTTGGCAAATACTGCATTTTTCAGACTATAAGATGCACTTTTTTCCCCAAAATTTTCATTGGAAAGTGGGTTGTGTGACTTATAGTCAGGATGTACCTGGCTGTGGTTGTGAGGGAGCGGCGGTAGAGGAGCATGTAACAGGAGACAGGAGCAGGGTCATAGAAGGCAGGAGCCAGGTCACAGAAGTTGGGAGCCAACACTGGGGCTCACATTGTGTCCTTTAATAAAGAAAATGAGTATTCACTGCTTCCAACGTCCATAATCCTGCCCTCCTAAGTGCTGAGAGGTGGGCAGGATTGTGGACATGGGGAGTAGTGAATATTCATTCTCTTTAACCTCTTTGCAACCACTCACTGTAGATAAAAGTTGGCACTTGCTGGGCTTTGTGCAGCGCCAACATTCTTTTAAGGTTGGTGATCATTAGAGGATCACGAACCCCAGAGTCCCTCAATCAACACTGTTCCGGGGCAAAACGATAGTTCTGACCAGAGACATAATCAGGACCTGATTGTCTCCGGTACCGATGATGTTAACCCTTTGCGATCTTCTGTATGCCACAATCAATAGCAATCGTGGCATATAGAAGTTTGTATTACATGTACGGTGGCCTCTCAGAAGCGGCCAAAAGCAAAGTCTGACATGCAATCTGACACTTACATTAAAATGCATTGCTATGCTGATGCATGGCAATGCATTATACCAGCTATCAGACTAATAGAGGGGATAAGTAAACTCCCTAAAAACAACCCCTAAATTGCTGTTTCATGTTAATTTTGCCCCCCAGAAATCAGAATAATAAACAATCACATCACTCTGTTGGCAAAAATCTAGAAAAATTATAGCTCTCAATATATGTTGATGCAAAAAAAAAAAAGGCGTATTTAGTGTGTGATAGCAGCTAAACATAAAAAATCTGTATAAATCTGGTATTGCTGCAATTGCATTGTCCAAACATAAAACCATCTAAACACTTATACCACACTGTGAACACCGTTTAAAAAAAATAATAAAAGCGATTCTTGACCTACTGTGGATTTATTCATTCTTCCTCTCAAAGACTGGTGGAGGAAGGTTGAACTAGATGGACCTAGGTCTTTTTTCAACCTAAGTAACTATGTAACTATGTAACTATGTTACTATGTAAGATATCAGTAAGAGTCGGCTCACATTTATCCTGCGCTCTACGCAGAGTGCTTACACAGAGTAACTTCAACTGCGTCCCTATATTGAATGGCTCCGTTGGGGGTGTCATCTGATTCATATTATTGGGAGATTTAGATGGAAACTGCAATGTAAGTGTTCACCTTAGAGAACAGGATATACAGTATGTGATCCAAAATGTTATGTAAAATGTTCCCAATAAAAGCTTCAACTCAATCCACAGACATAAAAAAAAGGCCCCACTCAGGTCTGTAATGTCAATGTAATATAGGGGTTTTTTACTTTAATGATAACACAAGGCTCTGGAAAGGCAGTATTGATTAAAATCTGCAAGGAAAAAAGCATGGAAAAAGTAACGTGTGCACAGAGCCTTACAATGCATTTACATGACCAGAATCTGCATAACTAATCATACACTAAATAGTTGCAAGTCAAATTTATGTATGATATAGCCAAGATGATTGTCTAATAAATGAAAGTAGTCTGACACTCAAAGCTGTAGTATGTGGTGATATATGGAGCCTGAAAAACAAAAGTTCAAAACATTGTTACACATTTGCCTGTATGTGAATGTACCAGGATGGGAGATCATATATACCAGGATGGGGCAAGATTGGGGGACACATATACCTGGAAGAGAAGACAAGTACAGAATTGGGGAACATTACCCCCATAACACTGTCATCAACAGATCCCCATAACAGTGGTTCATATTTTTTTCCTATTTTTCTCCTCTAAAACCCAGGTGCGTCTTATATTCCAGAGCAGTTTATAGTCCAAAAAATATGATGTGTATTTTTAGTAATTAGTTATCACTGCATAGTAACAGCTATCACCTGCCTCATTAACTTCAGATACAAGTGGATCTGTCTTGAACACTAGTGTTATAGATCACATTTCCATTGATGTTATAATAATGACAGTATAAAGACTGATTAATTATTATAAACCCTTTGAGTGTCACGAACACACTTCTCTATACGTGATGTTGGGGTGTGCATGCAAGGGTTAATTATCTCCTCTCACTCAGTGCAGCACTCAACCTCTGTTATAGGCTATAAAGTGAGCATAAATCACACCCCAACACAATCCACACACTCGGCTGCACAATAGGCTGCCATCACTCAACAAACACATGGGGTGATGATTCCCCAAAATAAACTGCTGTCTGACAATCAAAAGGATCACACACTCTCCGTAGGGCTATAGATTCATTAGAGTATAAGAGGATTAAACTTATTACATTTTTAAGTTTTAATATAAAAATAAACAGTGCATCCGATGAAGGGTATAAAAGATAAAAATGAAGTGTGAAGATACAAATATGCAAACCAGTTATAAATTAAAAACTGAGAAATAACAGAATTACCTAAATGTTCCAGTCTAAAGTTGTCTTCTATTTCCTTTGGGGGGAGGAGAAAATGAATTGTGGATCACACAACCAGCATAGGCAGGCCCCCACATGAGAACAGCTTTCTTTTCAGCCACCCAGCTTTTTGGATGCTTGACCCCGGGCTCATGTTTCCAGGACAGCCAAGATTTTAATATTCGAATCCTAGGTCTGTGACTGGACCATGGGCTAATTTAGGGGTGAACACCTTACATATTAAATGCCCTTTTTTTCCAAACACCTCCTTCCTATAATTAATTTTGAAAATGTCAAGCCTGACCATTTGTACAGATTTTGAAGCTCAGAGTCGCAAGAATTGAGGTGCCAAAATGCCTATGATTCTGTTTTAATCAGAAGAAACTTTGGCCTGGGAAGTGTAATTGCCCACTTCTGCGTAAACGAATCTGACTGGCTTTCTTGTAAGAGTTCCTTTGACGTTATTACCTGTCCAGACCAGGAGGTCTTGCTTCAGTGAAGGCTAAAGTGTCAGCACTCCTTCTTTCATTCCTAGTTATAATTAACCCCATGTTCAGTGTGAAGGGTGGATGTCTGCTGAGTTATGATTTTTACAATTTCTGTATGACAATGAGCCAGTATACTGTTCTACTAATGTTTCCCAGAAGAACAAAAAAAACAAACAAAGACAAAACAGCACAATGCTCTTCTGTCGACAATTGAACGGTGCTTCAGCTGTTTTCAGAACTGCCATAGAAGACAATGCAGAGGTTTACCCATATATATGTGGCATCATGAGTCCCTGTAATGGAAGTGGGACCTGCATCTATCAGACATCTATGGTATTTCTTGAATATGCCATAATTATCTTTCATGACAACACCTTAAATAGGAACTTCAGTAAGCAATAGTGTGAATAGCAGTACATCACTCATATAGAACTGTATGGCTTCCACATGTGTGTTTTCCGTATGTGCCCTAATAGTATACATAATAGTATTTGCCTTAATGGTAATAGTATATAGCAATGTATTGCTGTTTATTGAACATGCTATTTAAAACATTATAGAATTGTTTTGTGGGGATAACAGCGCGCTCACACACAGAGCAGTTTCGTATGGAGCAGAGAGTGAAAAGGTGGAAGTATGCGCTCACCTGATGCTGTTGTTAAGACACAACACTTGTTGATGTGTGTAACTTCTGCTGCGACACCTGTGGCTGGAGGAAAAAAAATCTTCCAGATGAAAAATAATGGAGGAGGATCACATTGAACGTGCTGTAAATTATAAGTCTTTTCTATTCCCAAATGGTTATTTATTGTTAAAACGCATTTCTGCAACAAACCAGAGCCTTTCCTAAAGTAAAAAATATATTAGAAAAAACAAACATCTGGTGCTGAAATGCAAAGAAACAATAAAGAACTATTTTAGAAAACAAAAGGCTTCTCATTTAACTCAATGCAGGTGTCACACTTTTACAAGTGGCGGGGAGAAAGATGGGGTACAGGGTCTTAGAGTGGGTCAACGCCTCAAAGAGAGACCCTCTAATAGTGAGGGCCATGGCGGCCTCCAGCAACTCTAGCATGGTATATTGCATTAGAGAGATCCTAAACCTACCTGACAAACCCTGACAGAAATGACTCCTAAGTGCAGGGTCATTCCATTGGGTGTCAGTTCCCCACCTCCGGAACTCCAAGCAATACTTCTCCACTGGGCGCTCCCCCTTCTGGAGCTTTTGAAGTTTAGACTCCACGAGTGTGACACCATCAGGGTCGCCGTATACGAGGGCCGCAGCCGCAAAAAATTAATCCACAGAAAGCCAGTTGGCACTGAGAATGCCCAGGACTGGGGATCTTCCCGCAAAAGAGAAACAACAATCCCCACTTGCTGTTCCTCACTCCCTGAATAATGAGGGTGGAGCTTGAATTATAATTTACAAGCCTCCTTGAGTGTGGTAAACTTGTCCCTCCCACCAGAAAACTTATCTGGGAGGGCTATTTTGGGTTTCTTGTTGTGCATGGGCGAGCGCCGAGACATGTTGCAGTTGCTGCATAACCTGCAAGCACAGATCCGTGACCTCCTGAGAGAGGGCCTGCAGCCTGAGCCATAGTGACACAGGAAAAATGTAGGGCTGATTATTATGTCAAACTTTTACACCTAGCGGGAGCGTTCACAACAACAAATGTCTAAAACACAACAAAAACATCCCACAACAACACCACAAGCAATGGGGATACCAGGAACACAAGAACAATGGTGGGCCCTGGTGCTAGTGAGAGGGTAGATGGAACACCTCTTGCCTTTACCTGCCGCTGTACCGTACACTCCTAGCCAGACCCTAAACAAGCTCCCCCACCTGTCACCAAGCAGGAACCTGAAGTTCTGAAAAGACCCTTCAATAGTGATGGCTACTGAGTGGGAAGGTAAGGCTCACTAGACCCACCACTGCACAAATACAGCAAGAGGATAGGTGAGACAAACAGGGGAATAATAACCAAAATGGAGAAAATACGACTTCAGGACGAATCCACAGCAGCTCTTCCACTAAGGTTGCCAGAATACAAATGGTTTTGTATAATCAGCAAGATTTCGGGGAAACCTTGCTACTTAAACACAAAGGGGTGTCGCTACAGAGCAGTTGCAGCTGACCTGCACTGCTTGGAAGCAGCTAGCAGCAGAATTGACATTAACTGTTTCAGCACCAAGAGAAACGAAACAACATTTAAATCTAGAATCCCAGATGGAGTTGAGGCTCTAGTCTTAAAGCTGTCACTAATCTCTAAAAACAGGGAGACGACCGTGACAGCAGGTCGTTCAACATGATATCTTCCTCTTCCATTATTTAAAACATTATAGGCATAAAAAGGTACTATGGACGGCCCAATATCCTTAATTGAGAGACCTATTGCAGCTTACTACAAAACTTACTCATTAAATAACTGTGTGGATACAACATTAAATGGAATCAGCATGATCTGGGGCATAGAGCCCGATTCCAGTGATTTGTCACTGGCTCAGCAACTTGCTGTACTTTCAATGCGATTCATGTTTTATCAGCAGGAGATTATCATTGCCGGACTAGGTGTTGCGTGCCAGGCAGTTTAACTAATCGTGTTACTCCGCCACTAATTGGCAGCTTGCTGACAATGTACAGGGTACATAGGAATCTCATAATTAGGGCTGTGGGCAGCTCTGTATTCTAACCACTGCTACATCATCAAGAGTGAAAATAGTTTTTCTATCAAAACTGCACCAAGCAGTCCAGTAAGTAATACATCGTTGTAATCAGGGTCTTTGCCCATACATTATTCTTCTCTCAGATTCCATAGCCAAAAACCTGTTGACTATGACATTTCTTCATCAATTACAGGGAATTACAGACTATTTCATTCAACAATAAATTAATTCTTTATTCTTTTTTATTGTTTTTACATGTAGGAGAATATTGTCTGCATAGAGAGTGCAGCAGAGTATGTGTGTGTTATACCAGCTATAGTGAAAAGGACTTAAATGATAAAGAAATGTAAAAGATTAGGCTCTTGGAAAGGATCAAGTACAACTTATTCCCTGGAGACTACACAGTGACATGGGAGATGTAGAGAGAAAGACTCGTCTGTGTGGTGGATAGGGATACCAATCTACACAATAAGGCTGAATTTTTCAAAATGTTGTATAGTTAATTTTATTGAAAAAATAACTACAGATAAAAAGGGTTTTTGACCGATCCCTAATTTAGAAAAAAATAGTAGTGGCTTTAGCTGATCTTGCATCATTGGAAATATTCATGAACATACATCTTTTTCTTGCTTTTATTAGAAACTTTTCCATTTTTTGTTTCTTTTTTTCATCTCTGGAAATAAAGAACTGGGGGATAAAAAGGTTTGACTTTTCTAACGCTGTTAAAATTAGCCTAGTTCTGAAACAGAGCCAATTCAATCAATTTCTTGCCTTCTGAAGCACAAATAACACCCTGAAGAGTTTTTGATGTCAATTATAGTTATCATTATAGACTAATTAATGATAAACCTGGCAGACAGAAGCAAATTGTATGTGAACACTTAAAAAGATGGTCAATTAAAATTTTGAGTCAGGAAAGAACATTACTTACAAAAGTAAAAAACCTTGTTTCATCTTTCTAAAAAATAAAATAAAAAGAAAGCAGCAGTCTTTATCATGAACGTATAGCATGCATAAGTGAGGTGCGCCAAATTTATTAATCTGTATTCTAGGTTTTACATGTTATTAAAGATTTAATACATTGATAAGATTGCAATTTTCAAGAAACGGCTCTAGAATGTTATTCAGGTTGCGTCTGATTTTGCAGCTCATTCTTATCCAAATGAGTGAAATTGCAACTTATGAGGGGGGCTTTTCTTGGGGGGGAAAAAATACAAACCTATATTTCCATCCCCTTTCCCATCTTGCTCTTGGGACAAAAGTCTGCAGACAGTGAACAATACCTAAATTAAAAACATTGAGAAAATATCTAGCAGTAATTAAATAAATAGTAATAGTAGATGACATAACTTAGGGTATTTAGGTCACACTATTTAGAATAAAAGAACATAAAATCATCCCACCATGACAAGGTGTACCTAATCAGGATAGTCCCTAACGCTAGTAACAAAATGGCATATAATCCCAGTGAAAACCCAACTATGGTTCCCATCCCTACCAGAGACGTGTTGGAGATGTAACAGTGAAACAGGCACTTTTATGCACATTTGATGGCATTGCGAGGTATCAAAACTATTCTAGGACAAGATATTGGGACTTTCAAAACAAATTTGCTCTAATCTGGCAGCCCGAACTGAGTATCATTTTTCTGAACCTTTCAGCGAAAATGCCAAAGACGCCGAATAAGACATTATTATTTTTCCTCCTGGCTGCAGAGAAACTACTTATTGTGCCCTTGTGGCAGACAACTCAAAGCCCCACGGTTTTACAATGGTTACTGAGGGTGGACCAATTGATTCACATCGAGGACGTTGGATCGCTTGCGTACTATACTCAAATGAAATTTAATAGGGTTTGGGCCCCCTGGAAATCTTTTAGGGCATCCAATCAATATCTTAGTTTTTTGAGGCCATAGTACTCCCCCCAGACTCCCCATATCTATTCTTCTAAAGGCACCCCCTCATTTCTCCCCCCCTCCTCACTCTTCTTTTCCTGTACTAGACTCTACTTCACCTTCTTCAGGCTCTCCTGCTCATTAGCAGAATCTGCTCTGACTCCATGGGGCTCTCCCCACCCCTACCCCTGTTTTAATATACTCTGCTGTGCCCCACTCTTGGGGCATAAAACAGATATCTTGCATCTCACCTTCCTATGAAGGTCAGTTCTCAATAAGTTTAAACAGGGAGTTAATCTGGATTTCTTCCATGAAGACAAATTGTAACTATTATATGCCATTATGGTTTGATAAATGATGTCGGGCTTCTTCAAGCAATAATTGACTTATGCTGAAAATGTTTTAATAGAATCCAGTGAACCTTGTACTGTGATGATATCTTAATGCTATTCTGCTGTTTTTTAATTGTTTTTCATGTTTATTATAAAAAATAAAAAGAATATTGAAAGGATGGTCCCGAATGCTAATATACTACATTGCAATCTGCCAGCAGGCCTCAAAGTAGGTGGGAGCAGAGGAGGACCTAGATCTGATTGTTTCACAACTGCCTATATAAAGCCATCTAGATAAGATGTACAGCCCGAAAAAGGGAAGCTACTCCCCCATATGTACATAGTACAAGAAACTAAGGCAAAGCTGAAAACATTCACACTGTGGCTATTACCAAACAAAACCTATAATGAAAACAATGAGCAAATACCCTGCAGTAATGCATAACTAATAAGTGGTAGTCATGCATTTAAATAACAGGGTACTCATTGACACTGTTTTGATCAAAAGAGCTTAAAAGGTATCCCACCGCGACAAGGTGTACCAAATCGGGATGTTCTTCAACTCTAGTTTCTTCATGTCAGCAGGCTTTAAAATAGACTGGGGTAGAGCAGGACCTAGACCTGACTGTTTCACACCTGGTTGTGATATGACACAATGTTAGTTGTTAGATTTAGCAATGCAGCAGAGCTTCCCCCGCCCACACCAGGCTTTCTATAGACATTGTTTATTGACAATGAAATTCTACTCAGAGAAGAGGACGTGCTGGACTACTGGGCACTAGGTAATGTAGTTAAGCAATGATAAGGTTCTGAAGCCAAAACAATTAATGCAAGTAAGCACCACGGACCTTAATAAGAGAGGCATTGCTAAATTCTGCATGTTAAAGGGAACCAATCACCAGGATTTTTGTATATAACCTAAAGCCAGTACTGTACTGGCACTATCGGGCTGATTCTCTACATACTTGTAGTGGTCAGCTTGGATGTTTAGGTTTTGAAATCCCAGAAAGTAAAGTTTATAAAATTAGCTGCTTATTGAGTGGCAGTTGCAATGGAGCAGATAATATATTCATAGTTATGCTCTCCCCCTGTTAGAATTTGCATAAGTATTATACATAGAATCATAGAATGATAGAGTTCGAAGGGACCTCAAGGGCCATCGGGTCCAACCCCTTGCGAGTGCAGGCTTTCCTAATCAACCCAGCTATATGTTTATCCAGTTTCCGCTTGAAGATTTCCATGGAGGAAGAGCTCACCACCTCCCGTGGTCTAATCGAAATCTCCTTCCTTTCAGTTTCATCCCATTGCTTCTTGTACTTCCTTGTGCTAATGAGAATAGGGTAGTTCCCTCTGCACTGTGACTACCTTTCAGATATTTGTACACCACTATTAAGTCTCCTCTCAGCCTTCTCTTTTTCAAACTAAACATCCCTAGTTCTTTTAGCCGTTCGTCATAGGATATGGTTTGCAGACCTTCTACCATCTTGGTTGCTCTTCTCTGGACTCCAATATATCGATGTCTTTCTTGAATTGGGACACCCAGAACTGTACACAGTATTGCAGGAGGGGTCTGAACAGGGCAGAGTATAGGGGAATAATTACCTCTCTTGATCTAGATTCAATGCTTGTCTTGATACATCCAAGAATTTTGTTGGCCTTTTTTGCTGCAGCTCTGCATTGTTGGCTCATGTTGGATCTGGGATCCACTATTATGCCCAAGTTCATTTCCCTGGTGCTATCACCTAGTTATATTCCTCCCAAGATATATATGCTTTTTACATTTCTTTTACCCAGATGTAGGACTTTGCATTTGTCCCTATTAAAAACCATTCTGTTCTCCTTGGCCCATTGTTCGAGTGTGAGATCCTTTTGAATACGCTCGCTTTCCTCTCTAGTGTTGGCTACTTCTCCTATCTTAGTATCATCTGCAAATGTTATGAGTTTCCCAATAATTCCATTATCCAGATCATTTATAAAGATATTAAACAGCACTGGTCCCAGGACTGAGCCTTGCGGTACCCCACTTTTGACTTTCCTCCAGGTTGATGTGTATCTATTTAGTATTACTCATTGCGCCCAATCATTAAGCCAGTTATGAATCCATCTAACTGATTTTTTGTCAATTCCATACTTGATCATCTTCTCAATGAGGATGTCATGTGATACTTTATCGAATGCCTTACTGAAGTCACGGTATACTATATCCACAGCATTCCCCTGGTCCAACCATTCAGTGACTTTATGGAAGAAGGAAATCAGGTTGGTCTGACAAGATTTATTGGTCATAAAGCTGTGCTGGCTTTGGTTGATTAATTCCTTCCCATCCAGGTACCTAAATAAATGTTCTTTGACAATTTGCTCGAAGATTTTCCCTGCAATAGAGGTCAGGCTTACTGACCTGTAATTCCCTGGATCCTCCTTTTCCCCCTTTTTGTAGATAGGAACCACATTTGCCCTTTTCCAAACTAGTGAGGCTTCTCCTGTTTCCTATGACTTATTGAAGATTGTTGCAAGTGGTACTATGATTTCCTCAGCTATCTCTTTCAGGACTCTAGAGTGTAAATTGTCTTAACCTGTGGACTTGGTTTCCTTTAACTTGGCTAAGTGTTCTAATGTCAATTCTTTGCTTATTGTTACCTTGGACTCCTCCTGACCATCACTTCTATCATGATTATTGTTAAGGCTTGCATTACGTTTTTGGGAGAAGACAGATACGAAATAGGAATTTAGTATCTCCACCTGCTGTTCCACCTTGTTGACTGTTTCACCTTTTTGATTCTGCAGGATTCCTATGGTCTCCTTCACTTTTCTTTTGCTTTTAACATACCCCCAAAATCCTTTTACATTACTCTTGGCCTCTTTTACAAGTCTCAATTCGTGTTCGGCCTTAGCTCCTTTGACGCTTGTCTTGCAGAGTATGCAAACTGCCATTTATTCGCCCCTAGGTATAACCCCCATCTTCCACTTGATGTATGTTTCATTTTTCTTTTTAAGCAGGTGATGTAATTTTTTTGTCATCCATCCTGGTTTGTTAGTTCTTGTGCATTAAATATTTCCTTACAGAAGATTTTCCATCCTTGGTGTGCAGTTTTGTGCCTAAGAATTAGGTGCCATGGAATTCTACCAATCTTTACTTTTAGGCCCTTGAAATATGCTCTGCTAAAGTCAAGCCTTGAAGTCTGTGTCTTCTCAGGATTTTCCCCTCTTAGAACCCCAAATTCAAGGAAAGCATGATTGCTGAGTCCCAGTGTCCCTGCTACCCCTAGTCCCTTCACAATATCCTCGCTGTTTGTTAGGACTAGGTCCAAGATGGCTGTTCCCCTTGTATTTTCTTCGACCAGCTGGGAGATGAAGTTGTCTGCAAGGCAGGATACAAATCAGATAGAGCCTTTACTCTTACCTGTGAGGGTTTTCCAATGAGTATATGGGTAGTTGAAATCTCCCATGATCACTATTTCATGTTTTTTTTTTAGAAAGTGGCCATTTGATGTGAAAAAATGTCATCCATATCCTCTGATTGACCCGGTGGTCTGTAATAAACACCTATTATAATATCCTTCCCCTTGTTTACTCCATGAATCCTTAACCAAATATTTTCTAATAGTTTCTCATTCTCTGAAACTTTAATTTCTGTAAAGATGTGTTCTTTTTTGACATACAATGCAACTTCACCTCCTCTTTTGTTAGTTCTATTCTTTTTGAATAAGTTGTATCCTTCCAAATGTATTTTCCAATCATGCGTGTCACTCCACCAGGTTTCTGTGATGCCGATCACAGCACAATTTTCCTTCTGTATTAGGAGCTCTAGTTCTCCTTGTTTGTTTCCCATGCTTTGTGCATTTGTGTAAAAACATTTTAGTTTGTGCTCTGTTGCTCCCCTTTTCTTAGATTCCTTCTGCGCATCCTGTCCTCTGTCTTTTTTACCACATCTCATATCCTTGGTTAGTTCATCCTTTAGCTGCATGTTCTTGTCTGGCATTTTTCTTCCAATCCCTTTCTCTTCTAGCTTAAAGCCCTCCTGATGAGTGTGGCAAGTCTTTTGGCAAATGTATGTTTTCTGAGGTGCAACCCATCTCTGGCAAGGAGTCCATCGTAGAGGTAATTCACACCATGGTCCAAAAATCCAAATCCTTGCTGTCTACACCACCATCCAGTTATTGACTTTTAGGATCCTATTCCATCTCTTGATGCCATGACCATCAACGGGGAGGATTGATAAGAAAACTACCTGCACATCCAGTTCCTTCACTTTTTTCTGCAGATTTTCAAAGTCTTTGCAGATAGTTGGTAGGTCATTTTTTTGCGGTGTCATTTGTGCCTACATGTATCAATAGGAATGGATGGTCATCCTTGGAACTTAGGAGGTTTGGTATCCTGTCTGTCACGTCATTGATTTTTGCTCCTGGAAGGCAGCATACTTCTCGTGTGGATAAGTCTGACCTGCAGACAGCTGCCTCGGTGCCTCTTAGTAGTGAGTCGCCCACAACTACCACTATTCTTGTCTTCCCAGGAACACTATTTTTTGATGCTCTTGAGTGTTTCAGGGTGGCTTTTCTATCTTCTTTACTAGAATGGTCATTTGTTCATTTGTGTCATTTTCATCATTCTGCATGAGGGTTTGATAACCATTCCTAAGATGCGTGGTTGGTGACTGCTTTGTGATCCGCTGGGTCCTTTTGTTCATCTTTATCCATTTTTCTGCCTCTCTAGGTGCTCCGAAGCTTTTCTCCATCTCCGTGTCCTGAAGGGTTGCTTCTACAAACGATTCACATTGTTGCAGGACCTGTGTGAGGTCATACCCATGTGACCTGGTATCCAGCTTTGTTGACTCAAGCCCTGCCCATTCTGGTCACATGGGTATGACCCCATACAGGTCCTGCAACAGACAAAGTGAATCGTTTGTATAATACTTATGCTAATTCTAACAGGGGGAGGGGGTAACTATGAATATTTTATATGCTCCATTGCAACTTCCACTCAAAAAGCAGCTAATTTTATAAACTTTACTTTTTTGGATTTCAAAGCCTAAACATCCGAACTGAGCACTACAGGCATGCATAGAATCAGCCTGATAGTGCCAGTACAGTACTGGCTTTTGCTTATATATGAAAATCCTGATGATTGGTTCCCTTTAACCCTTATAGCATGAGCATGTTGTCTTCAGCTTACGTAGCAAAAACCTGGTGATAGATTCCCTTTAATTACCATCTATAATAAAATGAAAGCTTATACGAGTACTCCTGTTTCCTAAATGTATGGTATAGCCTCAGGATAATGTATAGTAGGGCCTCATCGTATACTGATGTCAATGAAGAAGTGATGAGAATTCAGAGAGTCTCTCCACAGACAGAGGCATGTACTAAAGCATTTTCCTGATATCGATAGGTGTGGATCTTATTGGTAGGATTCCATTCTGTAAATATGCCATAATGCCCAAAATGGTAATACCCTTTTTAATAAAATTGTAATTGTAAAGTAGTCCTGCATATAACAAGCAGATAACTCCTGTCTTGTCTGAAAGAAAGACCTGTAAGGCTATGTACGCACGCTGCTTTTTTTGCTGCATTTTTGCACGTTTTTCGGGTTCGTTTTTGCTCTAAAAACTGCATGAATCTCCTTCCCCAGCAAAGTCTATGAGATTTCATTTTTGCTGTCCGCACAGTGCAGTTTTTTTTGCTGCGTTTATTTGGTGACCACAAAGATGCAACATGTCAATTCTTTTTGCGTTTTTCCCTGCCTTTTTCACCCATTCAATTGAATGGAGAAAAACTCAGCAAAAACGTAGCAAAAAACGCATGCTTTTTTTGTGCATTTTTGCCGCGGCTGCGTTTTTGTGCGTTTTTTGGGGGCCAAAAACGCTGCATCTTTGTGGTCACAAAAAAATCAGCATGCGCGCATAGCCTAAACAGCCATAAGTCTTGTATATTTTTTTTATCATTACGGTACTTTTTGTTTTTTACAAGATCAGTAAAACTATGGTACCCATTACCAAACAAAGTTGTGATGGATGATTTATCATGATTTTGTATTTAAACGGCACCAACATACTACACAGCACTTTATTATTCAGAATGTAAGACAAAAATCAGAGTCTTATAATATATGAAAGCAGAGACCTCTTTTCAGGATTAAATTGATTGAAAAGAGGTCTGTTTCTTTTTAGGAATTTGTATTATTACAGACAATTTTGTTGTAAACCTATGAATTTATTGTGAAAGCTGTAATGATGATTTGAAATTTCTTGAAAATAATTTAATAGGCAACAACCTTATATCGATTTTTTTTTTTTCTGCATCTCCTCCAAATCTGTATACGGTATTAGATTGAACTACTGTAACTTGATCTATTTATTTTTTCTTTCCATTATTATGTCCTTATGTTACTATGTAATTGTATTTTTTTTTATTATACCTTATTTATATGGCCCTCTTTTTTATCAAGCTACATGCTATTTTGATGTTCTTCTAAGCAGCTGTCTAACATTATGAAAATAGTGTAGGCCCACAAACAGGAGAAGGCTACAAGAAGATAACAAAGTGTTTTCGTTGCCCTTTCTTCAGTTTGAAATGTAATTAAGAAATGGCAGTTGTTATTTTTTAATATTATTTTTGGCAGGATAAGGCACAGCCACAGAAGTACAGAGAAGTCAAGGTGCACTTGTCAGCTTCCAAACCAAACGTATTCAAGTAAATACAAGGCACTCTTCAAATATAATTTGCGTGTAGTTTATTTTCAAAAAACAGGGGATTGACAATGTTGTGACGTTTCGGCCACGGGATGGCTTTCATCAGACAACTCCTGCCAGTAATAGGGGTAAGTATTGAAGCAACATTTTAGTTAGCGGTATGTACCACAATATCAGGTTAAAGCAGTGTCTTATATAAATGACCAATATAAGCATAAAAGTAGGTAATCTTAATTGTGGCTGAGAGCACTAAAGCAGGTGTACGGAGCACCTTACACAAAGAGCAAATGTTAGCACAAGGAAAAATAGCTGTGTCCACCGCTATGCAGTATCAAATTGATAGTCTTTTATTTTTTAAAAAAATGTGTTTTTTAAGTGAATGCAGTAGATACCTTAGGTTAGGGGTGGTGCTTTTGCTTGATTCAGTCACTGCCACTCAAGTTCAGTCCCAATCTTTTTTAACTTAGTCACTCCCCCCGCATTGTAATTGATTACCGTCACCATGGGTCCTTCATCACCAGTTCTCCAATGCTGAGCTCCATCCATTACTGTCACATGGTCGTGTCATCATCAGAGGTCCTTCACCACCAGTTGTCCAATGCTGAGATCCACCCATTATGGTCACATGGTTGTGACATAACCACAGGTCTTTCACCACCAGTTCTCCAATGCTGAGCTCTGCCCCATTATCGTCACATGGTCACAGTGCTCCTAAGAAGACATGGAACACTCCAGTGCTGTAAAATTAAACATGGGGGTGGATTAATCATGCTTTGTGGTTGTGTTGCAGTCAATGGCACTGGGAACATTTTACAAGTAGAGGGAAGCATGGATTCAAGGAAATTTGAATAAATTATTGATTCAAACATAATCCCATCTGTAAAAAAGAAAGCTGAAATTGAAAAGAGGATGGCTTCTACAAATGGATAATGATCCTAAACACATGTCAAAATCCACAATAGACTACCTGACGCTGAGAGGCATTTCCAGGAAATGGTGTGCTGGCACTTTAAGAGGATTGTATGTGTGTGCACCAGGGCTGTGGAGTCGGTAAGCCAAAGCTTCGACTCAGACTCCGACTCCTCAATTTCCCTTGCACCGACTCCACGACTCCGACTCCTACATATATTGCTTATAGTTAGGTGAAAAATGTATTGTAGTACATGAACATGTGTATGTGAACATCAGACATTTAATAATTTTTATGATACAATAATCAAGATATTTGGATAGAACATAAAATATATTTATTGGAATACAACTTTAGAACACAAAAAACTGTAATAAATTGTAAATATGTAATCCACTATGTAATATACAGTAGATTACATATATATCTTGTGTGTGTGTGTGTGTATATATATACATATCTTACATATTGTATTACATATTTACAATTCATTCGTTGTGTGTTCTAAAGTTGTATTCCTATAAATATATTTTATGTTCTATCTAAATATCTTGATTATTGTATCATAAAAATAATTAAATGTCTGATTTTCACATTGTACTACAATAAATTGTTCACTTAAATATAAGCATTATACTAAATGTTATTATTTAGTATGTTTTTGTTGAAAACTTTTTTTCCACTTACATAGTGCATTACATAGTGTTATATATAACACTATGTAATACACTATGTAAGTGGCAAAAAACAGTTTTCAACAAAAACATATTAAATAACATTTGTGGAGTCTATGAATTTGTTGTAAGAAATGGAATTGCCTCCATCAGATCCTCCTCAGATGACCTCGAATCTGACCTAATAATTTTAAGGCTAGAGAACAACCTCTCTACAGTAACTTGGGTTGGAGGCAAAGCCGTAACCACATGGGCAACATCTCTAACAATTTCCGGGTATAAAGGAATTGCCTCATGTACAGTCAGTTTTGATGAACGGTTGAATTTTTCTATTTCTTTGAGAACAAGTGAAAGCTTTTACTGAAATCTGGTCAATCTGCTGCTATAGGAGACGGAGTGAAATCTTTTTCCTTGCGGCAACGCTTTGCCTGCTCCATGTCATCCAATACTTGTCAAAGTTAAACTCCTCATCTGATGAGGATGAAGATATGACCGCAGTAGCACTGTCAGGCCCCAAGTCCTCTTGCGCCTGGCAGTCCTGTAGCCGCTCATCCTAACTGCTACCTCACTCAAAGCTTCTTTTCCTTTAGTAAGCTGTTGATCATCAAGCAGTATACGATGACTTGGGTCCACATAAACAGCTGCCAGACGAATTTTATTTTCCAATAACTACCGTCCAGTAAGCCTGACATCAGTAGTATGCAAAGTTTTTGAGGGCATTTTAAGGGATGACATGCAAAAATATGTTGCAGAAAATAATATAGTAACTGACAGACAGCATGGATTCATGAAAGATAAGTCGTGTCTAACCAACCTGTTGGGGTTCTATGAGGGGGTAAGTGCAAGCCTGGATATTGGTAATGCAGCTGATGTGATTTATTTGGACTTTGCAAAGGCATTTGATACTGTACCACATAATAGCCTTATACTAAAGCTCCAGAAGCAAGGACTAGGGGAAACTATATGCAACTGGGTAAGGAATTGGCTAAAAGATAGGAAACAAAGAGTAGTCATAAATGGTATATTCTCTAAATGGGCTATAGTCAGCAGTGGGGTGCCTCAGGGATCTGTGCTAGGATCAATTCTTTTTAATCTCTTTATTACTGACCTTGTGGATGGGATTGATAGTAAAGTGTCAGTCTTTGCTGATGACACCAAACTATGTAGGATATTAAAAACTGACCTTGATAGTACAATATTACAAAAAGATCTGGATAAGATGTCAGAATGGGCAGATACTTGGCAAATGAGATTTAATGTTGATAAATGTAAAGTAATGCACCTAGGACGTAATAATCCTATAACTGCGTATACATTAAATGGAAGTAAACTTGGGACTACAGATCAGGAGAAGGACTTGGGTATTCTCATTACAAATAAGCTGAGCAGCAACACTCAATGTCAGGCAGCAGCTGCTAAAGCAAACAAGATTCTAGGGTGTATAAAAAGAGAGATTAGATCCCGTGATCCCAACGTATTGTTACCCCTCTATAAATCACTTGTAAGGCCACATCTGGAATATGGGATCCAGTTTTGGGCTCCACATTTTAAAAAGGACATTCAGAAGTTAGTCAGTTCAAAGGCAGACAACTAGACTACTACAATGGATGGAAGGCCTCCCATATGATGACAGGTTGAAAAAGTTAGATATGTTTAGCTTAGAAAAAAGACGTCTCAGAGGAGATCTCATTTATATGTATAAATACATGTGTGGTCAATATAAAGGACTGGCATATGACTTATTTCTTCCAAAGACAATACTAAGGACCAGGGGACACTCACTGCGAGTGGAAGAAAAGCGATTCCGGCAGCTAAATAGGAAAGGGTTCTTTACAGTTAGAGCAGTCAGACTGTGGAATGCCCTACCACAAGAGGTAGTAATGACAGATACTATAACAGCTTTTAAAAAAGGGCTGGATGATTTCCTCAGTACACACAATATTGTTGGTTATAAATGACTTGGTGACTAGGTGTAGAACTGGTGGAGGAAGGTTGAACTAGATGGACCTAGGTCTTTTTTCAACCTTAGAAACTATGTAACTATATAATAGCTGTGTCTCTCTCCGTTTCATTGAATTAGAAATGCCATCTGCGATTAAACCTCCTCTTTGGGACAGGCAAAATAGCAAGTTCTTCCACTCCCTTATGAAAATGCCAGGAGTTAAATCCTCAGCTTGTAATTTTTTAGTCACGGTAAATGGGTGATTAAGCAATTCCTTCAATTCAGTCACCTGTGTCCATTGACATTCATTTAATATTACTTGAGGGTTCACCATATCTATAAGAAACGATTTTAATTCAAGTAATTGCTCAGTCATTAAATAAGTGCTGCCTCACCGAGTGGCTTGATCAACAATTGCCCCTTTCCCAGCAAGTCTCTTCAAGATGGAATCAATTTTAGGGGTTCTGGCGGCAATAACCAACTTCCTCACTTTTCCAATTAGATTTCCAGCATGTCCGCCCAGTTTCACACATCCGGCTTTTCGCCGGTTTGGCGGATGTGGCGCACACCAGTAAAGTACGATACAGTACAGCAGCAGTGCCGCAACTTTCGAGTCACATGCTCCGGTCACATGACAGCATGTGACCGGCGTTTGTCGCGCTGCCACAGTGCTGTATACACTGTACTGGGGTGCGCCGCATCCGCCAAACCGGCGAAAATCCGGATGTGTGAAACCGGGGTCCCTCTTGCAGACTCTTATTGCCAGCTGCAGCGTGTGCACAACATAGCACATGTGATAAATATGAAAGTGTTTTGAAGCAGCTTCAACAAGATCATCTAATCCTAAAGTATCATTTTGCTGTTCTTCTGTTGTAATATCTGTTTGTTCCTCAGTTACATGAACAGCACTGTGGCCTTCCATCTCTAACATACTAAATCCTAAATTTTCTTCTAGCTGTTGTTCATTACTCTCATTCATCAGTTTAATTGTACTTATCAAGTTTGAAGCATTGTCCGTTACAATGGCAAGAACCTGTTCTTTTTTGAGTTCGTAGTCTTTCTTGCAGAACTTTTTCCACTAAAGGCGGCGTCACACGCTACGATATATCGGGCGATATGTCGTTGGGGTCACGGATTCCGTGACGCACATCCGGCATCTTTCGAGATATCGTAGCGTGTGACAGCTACGAACGACTGTGAACGAGCAAAAATACTCACCTTATCGTTGCTCGTTGGCACGTCTTTCATTTTCATAAAGTTGTTCCTCCTTCTGCGCACAGGTTGTTCGTCGTTCCTGAGGCAGCACACATTGCTCCGTGTGACACCTCGGGAACGACGAACACAGCTTACCTGCATCCCGTTGGCAATGTGGAAGGAAGGAGGTGGGTGGGATGTTACGTCCCGCTCATCTCCACCCCTCCACTTCTATTGGGCGGCCGCTGTGTGACGTCGTGGTGACGCCAAATGTCCTTCCCCTTCAGGAAGTGGATGTTCGCCGCCCACAGCGAGGTCGTTCGTGAGGTAAGTACCTGTGACGGGGGTTATCAGTTTTGTACGACACGGTCAACAAATTGCCCGTGACGCACAAACGACGGGGGCGGGTGCGATCGCACGATATTTTGATGCGTGTGACGGGGCCTTAAGGCCTGGAGAAACTGGCTGGTGTGATGAGCTTTAGTATCTTTTACTGCCAGTGTCTTGCTAACAATTTCTTTCTTGTTACAATCATATCGAACATTGATGGCAAAATAATTCCATGAAATGCAGTGACTCTGGGCATCCCAGCAAAGGCATTGGGTTTCAAGATATGACATTCAGACACATCGTTTTGTGAGGATCCTCACAAAGAATGAGCAGTCAGTTTGTGGCCTTTTTCTAATCTGCTTTTGCTATTGAAAGCATTATTTATGAGCTCAAAAACCTTTCAGATGATGCAGTTTTTTAAAAAGCTGATCTGCTTTTGCAGCTGACAAATGTATCCTCAAAAAACGCAGCAAAAACGCTGGGTGTGAATGTAGCCTTAGATCAGGAATAGAACAGCCATTATAGGACATTTCATAACTTTCCCAAATTCCCATGAAAAAATATTCAGCACATTCTGCATTGCACTACTGTCCCCAATTTATTATATATTTTAGGAGTCGGTACATTTTATACCGACTCCGACTCCACCAAAATGCACTCCGACTCCGACTCCACGACTCCTACTCCGACTCCACAGCCCTGGTGTGCACGCACCCTAAGCACATACCCACAAAACCTCTGTAGCATGCACAGGCTTCGCGAGGAGGAAGGGACAGCAGCATACATGGCGGCTGGGGAAGTGCAGGGGAGGTTGCAGGTCAGCCGTTAGGGTGAGGGAGTCGAGTCCCCACAGGGACACCTGCACTATAACAGGGGTGTCCTGCCTATAGTTCAGTATGGAGGTGAGAGTGCTGCTAGCTTTGGTGAGCTACAATTCGTTGAGGGAACCATGAATGCAAAACATGTACTGTGACAAACTGTAGCAGAGCATGATCTCCTTCCTTCGGAAACTGGGTCACAGGGCAGTATTCCAATTGATAACTACCTTAAAAACACCTCCAAGATGACCACTACTTTGCTAAAGAAACTGAGGGTAAAGGTGCTAGACCTAAACCCTATTGAGCATCTGTGGGACATCCCCAAAGGGAAGATTGGGAGGTCTCTAACATCCACCAGCTCTGTGATGTTGTCATGGATGATGGAAGAGGATTCCAGCTGCTTCTGTGAAGCTCTAGTGAACTCCATGCCTAAGAGAGTTAAGGCAGTGCTTGAAAATAAAGCTGGCCACACAAAATATTGACACTGTGGGCACAATTTGACCATATTCACTTAGGGGTGTACTTACTTTTGTTATCAGCAATTTAGACATTAATGGCTGTGTTGAGTTATTTAGAGGGCACACCATATTTACGCCGTTATACAAGTTGTACATTGACTGCTTTGATCCAATGTAAAGTGTCATATCTTCAGTGTTGTCCCATGAAAAGATAAAATATTTACAAAAGTGTGAGGGGTGTAATCACTTTTGTGATCTACTGTATATTCCTGTACTTTCCATGCCCAGTGTAAGATTGGATAGATAATCACAATTTAAGTGACACGTTTTTTACCTTTTTAAGTTAAGTTCTGCATGATGCAGTTTTGATGAGATTTTGACGCTATGTATTTTCACAGTGTAAAATGGACACAGCATTGGATGTCCAGAAATCTCATCCCACTGTGCTTATTTTATGCTGAGAAATCTGATCTGCGGTGTATGTTTGATGTTTGCAACATGTCAATTTCTATTGCAGGTATGCTAAGTTTTATGTGCAGATTTTCTGCATAGAATTATGTTCATTATTATATGCAGAAAATCCATTGGTTAAAAAAAGTATGTAATCTGCACATGACGACTGTATCTATACAATTTTGTCAAAGCTATATTTAAAACCTAACATAGACCGCAGCATCAAAAATGGGATAAAATCGCACTAAAAAATGCAATGAAAAAAAAACAACAAAAACGCAAGTAACCTAATTTACCTAATGTATGCAGATTTTTTTTATC
The DNA here is from genome assembly GCF_048569485.1 of Anomaloglossus baeobatrachus. Classification (NCBI taxonomy): domain Eukaryota; kingdom Metazoa; phylum Chordata; class Amphibia; order Anura; family Aromobatidae; genus Anomaloglossus; species Anomaloglossus baeobatrachus. The sequence continues at coordinate 672,301,998 of NC_134353.1, forward strand.
AAAATCTAAAATTATGTAAGGCAGCATCAATGTTTTCGGTCACAGCAGTTTTTCAAAAAAATACAATTAAAACGCAACTATCGTGTACTCAGTAGTGATATAAATAAAATATTCAGCTCAAAATGCAAAAAAACTGTACATAGATGCAAAAATGAAAACTTTATAAATTGTCTCAGAAAATGGCAACAAAATATTATATATATATATTTTTTATTTCCTGACTTTCATCAGTAAAGTAAAAAAATAAAATATATATACAAGGTTTATATAATCGTATTTATACAAAACAGAAGAATCACGTTGCCAGGTCATTTCTACCCTACAATGAATGTCATTGAAATAAAACGCTTAAAGCAATGGCGGAATTGTTAGGCTTTTTTTTATTTTTCTCCATTTCATCACCGTAGGATTTTTTTCCCCATTATATAGTACATTATACATTGCCAGCTGAGAAAAAAAAATGGTGTCATTCAAAACTACAACTCATCTGGCAAAAAAGTTTCCATACAGCTATGTCAGCAGAAAATGTAAATGAAAAGTTATGAGTAGTGCTGAGCGGGCCCGGACTGTAAATGTCCGGATCCGCGCGGTTTCAGCACTAGTCCCGGGCCCTATCCGGTCGTGGGATTCCGGCTGCACGATCCGGAACCGGCAATTAATAAAAAATGGAAAAAAAAACCCCAATAAATGAGCGTTTCATACTTACCGAGGCTCTGTCATGGCGGCACACTGCTTCCGGGTCGCGCTTTCACTTCCTGTGCTGTCACACAGCTTTCCGTGTTTTCCCCGCCCACCGGCCGTCCTCTCAGCTGTAATTGGTTGCAGGCTGACGCGCCCCCCAGCCTGTAACAGTGTCTGCCGTGCAGTCATCGCTTATCGCGGTCAGTACTACACTGCACTCAGCGGGCAGCCGTGCTCTATGGCTGCTCGCTGTGACATGTAGCAGAGCTGTATGTGTCTTCGATGGATCTCGTGTGGATTACGTCGGAGCTGCAGGGTGTTGGGATAATAAAGTGGTGAAGGAGGAGGCTGCGTGTGTAATTTATTCCAAATAAAGGATTTCTCTGTGTCTTGTTTATTTACTGTCATTTACAGGTTTGTGATGCTGGTATCTCACAGACGCCCGTGCGATCACAAACGTGGGGTTTAAAAGCAGCCATGCGCTGTTATTAACCCCTGCTATTACCTTGATTGCCACTGCACCAGGGCAATCAAGATGAGCCGATTATCGCCCCGTAATGGTCACATCTAACAGATGCGGCTATACCGAACGGCTGCGGGCTGAGGATATACCCGCCCCCGACCGGCGTTATCATGGCTGACAATGAAAATTGGGGGGGGACCGCATGTCGTTTGTTTTTTTTAATTATTTATTTAAATTAAAAAAAAACGCATGCGGTTTGTCTTAGGCAGGAGTCACACTTGCGAGGGACTCCCACGAGTCTGACATCACAGCACAGCCGCACACACATCTGACAGGAGCGTGCATGTGTTTCTAGGTACATGCACGCTCATGTTCAGACAGCAGCATGCTGTGTCGGGTGATGTCAGACCCGCACGAGTCTGACAGCGCATCACCGGCACTGCTGCACACTTCTGACAGGAGCGTGCATGTGTGTGCAATTTTATCCCACATCTGCATCTCCTGGCAAAAAACAGCCAAAAACCAGCAGTATGAAAACCATTTCATTACCGTTTTCTGCCAGGAGATGCAAATTTGTTGGGGAAGTAATACACCAAAATCCTGCACCAAATTTGCACCTCCTGGCACAAGACCGCACAAAAACAGCGTCTAAATGTTTGTTTCTTTTTAATTTTTGGACCAAGGGATGTAAATTGTGTGATTATTACAATTTTATACCATATTCTGGCACCCAATCTACACCTCCTGGCAAAAACCCGCGTCAAAAATCGCGGGAAAATAACCGCAGCAAAAAATTGCGCCAAAACACCGCATTTTTTGCCAGGAGGTCTAGATTGGATGCAGGAATATGGTGTAAAAATCTCAGCATAAAATTTGCATCCGTTGGCCCCCAAATATAAAAAAATAAAAAAAGAAATTCTGCCACAGGTGGAAATTTGGTGCTGAAAGCTGGTGCAGACTATTTCAGCATCAAATGTGCACCTCCTGGCAAAAAAACGCGGCAAAAATCGCGGAAAAATAACCACGGCAAAAAAATTGCGTCAAAACACCGCGTTTTTTTGCCAGGAGGTGTAGATTGGATGCAGAAATTTGGTATAAAAATTTCAGCACAAAATCTGCATCTCTTGGCAAAAAAACCTGCGATTTTTCTGCTAGGAGATGCAGGTCTGTGAACTCAGTGACCTCCACCTGAGATCAGGTTACCTGCGATCACAGATGAAGGACCGTGGGAACTTCCAGTTGTGACCGCAAATGACCTGAGTGACGTCACCGCTCAATGCGCAGCTTATTCATTCTCTGGAGCTCACAGAGAGCGGTCGGTCGTGCCGCTCTCTGTGATATTCAGATGTAGCAGAGCTGAAGCAGCGTCGTACTTCTCCTGTGAATTACGTCGGAACTGCAGGGTTTTGGGCTTAATAAAGAGGTGAAGCAGGTGGTGTTTTGTACTTTATTCCAAATAAAGGATTTTTCTGTGTCTGTGCTTATTTACTGTCACTTACAGGTTTGTGTGATGCAGGTATCTGATAGACGCCTGTACCATCACACAAACCTAGGGTTTAGCAGCCTTGCACCGCTGCTAACCCATGCTAGTACCCCAACTGGCACCGCATCACGCCAGCGGGAAGAGCCAGTAGCGCACACCGGTACGGTCACATCTAACAGATGCGGCTCAACCGGACGGCTGCGGGCTGAGGATATATCAGCCCCCGGCTGGCGTTATCTTGGCTGGGGATGAAAATAGGGGGAACCGCACGTCGGTTTTTTTTTTTTTTTTTTACTTTCACCGGAATCACACATGTGAGGGGCTCACGCGAGTCTGCCGTGGCAGCACCCGGCAAAGCCTCGCACGTGTGACTCTGATCACTGTATACACAACACAGATACAGCGCGACGGCTGGGGCTGCAGCTGCGCACTATACCTTTGCTGCCGAGTGTTTATTTTTACCACCGTGAACTGACCGACAGACTGTGCTGCTTTCCCCGCCCACCGGCCGTCCTGGCACCTGTGATTGGTTGCAGTTAGCTGACACGCTGCCACTCAGGGTGGGGTCGTGTCTAGCTGCAGCAAACGCGAGCCGGTGGGTGGGGAAAACAATGAATATTGAATTGTCGGCTCCGGAAGGTAACAGCGTGACCCGGAAGGAGTGTGCCGCCATGACAGCGCCTCGGTGAGTATGCCGCGCTTGCTCCAAGCCCCCTAGCCCCTCCACAAACGTTTTTAACCTCTGGATTCCGGTCCCCATTGACTTATATGGGCACCGGATTCCGGAGCGGATCGGACTTATTTTTAAGTCCGTTAATGACCCGCCGGCCCCCTTATTATTGGCATCCCGCTCAACTCTAGTTATGAGTCTTGGAAGAAGACGAGGAAAAAAAAAATTGTCCACAGTGGGAACGGTTTACTTTGGGCTGCATGTATGAGATGTCAGGATCTCAATCTATGGCCAGCAAGTATTAGGGAGGCTTTGCATGTTGCGACATCGCTAGCTGATTGTAGCGATGCCGAGCGCAATAGTCCCCGCCCCCGTCTCAGATGCGATATCTTGTGATAGCTGCCGTAGCGAACATTATTGCTACGGCAGATTCACACGCACTTACCTGCCCTGCGAAGTCGCTCTGGCCAGCGACCCGCCTCCTTCCTAAGGGGGCGGGTTGTGCGGCGTCACAGCGACGTCACACAGCAGGCGGCCAATAGAAGCGGAGGGGCGGAGATGAGCGGGACGTAAACATCCCGCCCATCTACTTCCTTCCTCATTGCAGGCGGGACGCAGGTAAGGAGATGTTCCTCGCTCCTGCGGCTTCATACACAGCGATGTGTGCTGCCGCAGGAACGAGGAACAACATCGTTTCTTTCGCTGCAGCGAAATTATGAAAATGACCGACACTACACAGATCACCAATTTTCGACGCTTTTGCGATCGTTTATCGCTGCTTCTAGGCTTTTACACGTTGCGACGTCGTTACCGGCGCCGGATGTGAGTCACTTTCGATTTGACCCAGACAAGATCGCAGTAGCTATGTCCCAACGTGCAAAGCCCCCCTTGAGTCTCCTGATTAAGCCAGCGTGACTGGCGTAACGCGTCGGGCTCTCACACTGTGACTCCGGGACCTTGTATTGCAGTTTTTGGTAACCTTCCTTAGTGACTGTTTGGACTCATTGTTATTATTTTTTATTTTTGGCTAGTTTAGCCTTTGTTATATACCATTTGGTGACAGTCTCAGGATATCCAGTAACAACTTGATGCCATACAAGCACATTTTTAGCATAGATGGAGTATATACTTGATTTTGTATAAGAATACCCAAATAGGGGGCAGTATTGTTGTGTTTACCCTCAATATGCTTATCTATGCAATTCATATGTCCCATGTTGGAGGCAGTGTTTAGTGTTTGTCTGATTTTAAATGATTTTAAAATTGTGAGTGTTTTGCCACCCTTTATAAATAAATAAATATGCACACATCAAGGTCTATTCCATATTAATTATTTATTATTCATAAGTCTGGTGCCTCTTTGTGCCATATTGTGTGTGTTCAAAGTAGAGTTGAGCGCGGTTCGAGGTTCTCCAGTTCGCGGTTCGAGTGATTTTTGGGGGTGTTCTAGATAGAACTAGAACTCGAGCTTTTTGCTAAAGCTCGATAGTTCTAGATACGTTCGAGAACGGTTCTAGCAGCAAAAAGCAGGGCTCTTTACAGCTACAGTGTGCAGGAGCCATCGCTGGCAGCCTGCCAGAAGCTGGTAACCAAGATAAACATCGGGTATCCAAGCAAAGCGCTTTGGTTAGTAACCCGATGTTTATCCTAGTTACGTGCAGGAAGCCCACACTTCCCCGCTCAGCTCACTCCGCCCCCTCCTGCACGCGGCATGTACACATACATACACACACACACGTCCCCAGCCATGCAGTCCACGACACTGACGTCCTCCTGTCACTCTGCACACATGGTCCCGCTCGGCTTACCTGCGGTGATGAAGTCCCGACCTCAGCGCTGTCACTGTCCTCCATGGCCGCCGCTTGTCACATCACCTTCTCTCGCTTCCGACCCGAGACTGACTAGCGGTGACGTCACGGGCCTCTCGCGATACTTGGCTGTGAAGGTGGCGGTCATTGAACTCAGTGACAGGTGCTGTCGGCAGTGCAGGAGATCAGCGCAGGTAATGTACCTCGCTGACAGCAGCACTTGTCATGCCCTGCAGTGGCCTGGGCTGACCCATTGATGTTAGCTCAGGTCACTGCACTGCTCTCCCAGCCAATGGGGAACATCCTGCTCTTCATTGACTGGGACAGTGTGGATCGTCATGGCAACCCCTTGGATTACACCAGACCTGGATTTGTTTTTCTTTCTAATAAATTGGTTAAAGAGGGAATGTATTGGGGAGTGTTTTTTCAAATAAAAATGTGTTTGTCGTCTATTTTTTTTTATTACTGACTGGGTTGGTGATGTCGGGTATCTGATAGACGCCTGACCTCACCAACCCCAGGGCTTGATGCCAGGTGACATTAAACATCTGGTATTAACCCCATATATTACCCCGTTTGCCACCGCACCAGGGCGCGGGATGGGCTGGGGCGAAGCACCAGGATTGGCACATCTAATGGATGCGCCACTTCTGGGGCGGCTGCGGCCTGCTATTTTTAGGCTGGGGAGAGTCCAATAACCATGGACCTCCCTAGTCTGAGAATATCAGACCACAGCTGCCTGCTTTACCTTGGCTGGTGATCCAATTTTGGGGGGACCCCTACGTGTTTTTTTTTAAATTATTTATTTAATTTAAAATAACAGCGTGGGGTGCCCTCAGTTTTGGATTACCAGCCAAGGTGAGGTTGCCAGCTGTGGTCTGCAGGCTGCAACCGTCTGCTTTACCCTAGCTGGCTACAAAAATAGGGGGGACCCTACGTCATTTTTTTTTTTTTTTTTGGCTAAATACAAAGCTAAGCACCCCTTAGTGCCACATGAAAGGCACCAAAGGGTGCAAAATTACAAAATGCAGGAGAGTGGGACATTATGTGTCTTTCTGCCATTATAATGACAGAAAAGACTGATATGAAGTGCACAAGCACAAGAAAATCACCAGAGCGCTCTACGCTGTGAAAATCAGTAGAAAATGGCACTGGAGTGAAAATGTGACCGCCTCATGTAGGATGAAGCTATGGATCCTGGGTAAATTTATGCATTTACCCTCCTTCAGTTTTTTTGCAGTACACAAAAAAACTGAAGGCACACGGATGACAAACAGATGACATACGGACCGTCTACGGAACGGAAACGGATGCCACACGGATGCACCTGTGAAAAAAAACGGACTGCTTTTTGCAGACCGCAAAAATGGATCGGTCGTGTTAATGTAGCCTTATTCTGATCTGCCGTTTATAAACAGCAGGCAGAAATAAGTGAATAACACCCCCTGGCGTCAGAAAATCTCCGGGGTTTCAGGGCTAGCTGAGACCCTGGATATCATGATTCAGGACGGTTTTTCCGGTCCCCGCTCATGTGATCACAGGTATACACCGTACACCGATGATCACGTTACAGTAAATGACAGCGCCGGTAAAAAATTATTTATCTGGCATGAACAAACATGATAAATCTCCTCCCTGGTCCCCTTCGGTCCCCCGGTGTCGCCAAAGTGCCCCCCCTGATGCCCTCCCAGAAATCCAAGATGGCCGCGCGCACAGCAGCGCGCCGGCCGCATTCACCCTACTCCTCTGATTTCTGTCGCATGTGCAATGACACATGCGACAGAAAACTCCTCCCCAGGCCCTGCCAGGTCACCCCCTATAACCCCACCGGTGTTCCCCGGTGTCCCACGGTACCTGTGGAGCGTTGATCCCCCCACGGCCCTCTCCTTCACAATAGACGCTGCCGCATGCACAGAGCGGCTGTCAGCTCAGCTTCCTGTGTTCAGACACAGTGAGTGGTGGTTATGCATCTGTAAGCTAAATGGGCGGCACGGTGGATCAGTGGTTAGCACTGCAGTCTTGCAGTTCAATTCTCACCAAGGACACCATCTGCAAGGAGTTTGTATGTTCTCCGCGTGTTTGCGTGGGTTTCCTCCGGGTACTCCAGTTTCCTCCCACACTCCAAAGACATACAGCGCTATGGAATTAATAACTCTATATAAATGAATAAATTATTATTATTACTGCAATGCCCTGCTCATGAGGTAAGGAACATAATTGATCAGGAGAGCTATATACTACATTTCCAAATGGAGGGATTTGCTTTTATAGTTTCCCTGCTGAACGACTACCAAACATGAGAGTCCGTTATACGCCACAAGAAAACACATCTAAATAGGGAGCTCTGTTGTTAAGTATTCATTCAGCTGGATAACTGGACTTAAAGGGGTATTCCATTTCCAAGATCCTATCCCCAATATATAGTAGGTGGAATAGCAATAATATCAGCAAATACCAATATTTGGAAATGTAGAATAGTTCTCCTGATTAGGCATGCCCTTACTTCATGAGCAGGGCATTGCAGCTTTGGTAGCAACCATTACGACATGGACTCTGCTGCTGTGGACCCGGGGAGAGTGAGTGCAGATTCATTGCACCCACACTCCTCACATGAAGGGTCCGCACTCCTAGAAAATGGGGGATACGTTCCCTGAGTGTCTCCCCCCATATTCTAGACAGTCCAGAGTCGTCGTGGGACCCCTTTATTTTTTTTCTTACAATAAATTGATGAAAGAGGAAATGTTTTGGGGACTGTTTTTTTAAATACATTTCTTTTGTCGATTTTTTTTTTTTTTTTTTTTTTTGTTAGTACTGACAGTTTATGATGTTTGGTATCTAATAGACGCCATGACATCACAAACTATTGGGCTTGATCTCAGGTGACTTTACAGCTAGTATCAACCTGATTTATTACCCAGTTTGCCACTGCACCAGGGCACGGGATGAGCTGGGGTGAAGCGTCAGGATTGGCGCATCTAGTGGATGCGCCACGTCTGGGGTGCCTTCGGCCTGCTATTTTTAGGCTGTGAAGGCCCAATAACTATGGACCTTCCCACCCTGAGAATACCAGACCACAGCTGTCCGCTTTACCTTGGCTGGTGATCCAATTTGGGGGGGACCCTACTTTTATTGTGTAATTATTAATATTTATAAAATAATTATAAAAAAGAGCCTGAGGGGACCTCCACATTGGATCCCCAACCACGGTAAAGCTGCCAGCTGTGGTTTTCAGGCTACAGCCATCTGCTTTACCCTAGCTGGCTATCAAAAATGGGGGGACCCAACGTCATTTTTTTTTAACTATTTTTTAAATAGAAAAAATGAATGGGCTTCCCTGTATTTTGATTGCCAAACAAGGTAACGGCAGGCAGATGTGGGTGGCAACCAATAGCTGTCTGCTTTATCTGCGCTGAGAATCAAAAATACCGCGGAGCACTACGTCATTTTTTTTAAAGATTTATTTTTACAGCACTGTGATGTCCAGCAATCAAAATACAGGGAAGCCCATTTTGTTTTTAGTTATTTAAATAAATAATTAAAAAAAATATATATGGGCTCCCGCTGCATTTTTTTGTATTGCTAGCTAAGGGTAATCCAAGCAGCTACTGGCTGCTAACCCCCACTGCTTGGTGTTACCTTCACTGGCAATGTAAAATCCAGGGAAGCTATTTTTATTTTTTTTGCCAAAAAACTACAAAAAAACTACAAAAAAAGGACGTGAGCTTCGCCATATTTTTGTATGCTAGCCAGGTATAGCAGGCAGGTGCTGGAAGAGTTGGATACAGCGCCAGAAGATGGCGCTTCTATGAAAATGCCATTTTCTGAGGCGGCTGCAGACTGCAATTCGCAGCAGTGGGGCCCAGAAAGCTCAGGCCAACCTGTGCTGCGGATTCCAATCCCCAGCTGCCTAGTTGTACCTGGCTGGACACAAAAATGGGGCGAAGCCTACGTCATTTGTTTTCTAATTATTTCATGAAATTCATGAAATAATAAAAAAAGGCTTCCCTTTATTTTTGGTTCCCAGCCGGGTACAAATAGGCAACTGGGGGTTGGGGGCAGTCGTACCTGCCTGCTGTACCTGGCTAAATCACAAAAGCAAGGACCTGTGGAGAAAAAAGCGCATAGGGTCTTACCCTGGTAAACAGGGGTTAAGAAGAGAGTAATCCTACTCACCGATCAGGGTTGTGACAGGCACAACTCCTGTAACCGCATGTAAAAGGATCAACGGCAGCAGTACCCCAAGCGGCAGATAACAGAGAGTGATAGTGGAGCGGGGCTTTTGAAAACCGCGCCAAAGATCTCAGATGTAATCTTGAATTAATGTATTTTTATTTTGGCATAGGTCTACGCGTTTCAGGAGGCTCAGCTCCCTTCCTCAGGACCAGCAATCCTATTTGATGTATCTTGTGCTTGCTGGTCCTGAGGAAGGGAGCTGAGCCTCCTGAAACGCGTAGACCTATGCCAAAATAAAAATACATTAATTCAAGATTACATCTGAGATCTTTGGCGCGGTTTTCAAAAGCCCCTCTCCACTATCACTCTCTGCTGTACCTGGCTAGCATACAAAAATATGGCGAAGCCCACATAATTTTTTCAGGGGGCAAAAAACTTCTGCATACAGTCCTGGATGGAGTATGCTGAGCCTTGTAGTTCTGCAGCTGCTGTCTGTCTGTATGGAGAAGAGCAGACAGCAGCTGCAGAACTACAAGGCTCAGCATACTTCATCCAGGACTGTATGCAGACGTTTTTTGCCCACCAAAAAAATGACGTGGGCTTCGCCATATTTTTGTATGCTAGCCAGGTACAGCAGGCAGCCACGGGCTGCCTCCAACCCCCAGTTGCCTATTTGTACCCGGCTGGGAACCAAAAATATAGGGAAGCCCATTTTTTTTAATTATTTCACTTATTTCATGAAATAATTAAAAAACAAATGACGTGGGCTTCGCCCCATTTTTGTGTCCAGCCAGGTACAACTAGGCAGCTGGGGATTGGAATCCGCAGCACAGGTTAGCCTTAGGTCTCTGGGCGCCTCTGCTGCGAATTTCAGTCCGCAGCCATCCCAGAAAATGGCGCTCTCATAGAAGCACCATCATCTGGCGCTGTGTCCAACTCTTCCAACAGCCCCGGAGCCGGGTGGCTTGTTGGGTAATCATGAGTTAATACTGGCTTTGTTTTACTAGCCAGTATTAAGCCAGAGATTCTTAATGTCAGGCACGTTTGACCCGGCCATTAAGAATCTCCAATAAAGGGTTAAAAAACAGACACCACACAGAGAAAAAATACTTTAATAGAAATAAATACACAGACACATTAGAGACTCCATCTTTATTACCCCCTGTCAGCCCTCCACGATCCATGGTCTTCTGTCTTTCTCGTTCAACAAATGCAGCTCTGCTACATCACTGCTGCATGGGGGAAGACGCTGCTTCCCGTGGAGCCTTCACTCCGTGAAGGCTCCACGGGAAGCAGCGTGGAGCCTTCACTCCGTGAGAGATCGGTGCTGCTAGCGGTAACAGCGGTAATGCTGACAGACGCGTTACCATAGCAACGGTGCTCCCGGAGCCGCGGTTAGCGGTGGCGTCACCGCTAACTGCGTTGCTATGGCAACGGTGATCTCCGTTAATGACCGGCTGTGTCAGCCGGTCCCTAACGGAACGGGGAGTCGACCGTGTGCTAGAGCATGTCGCCGGTACACGGCGATACACAAATGTGCACCGTGTACCGGAGAGATGCACTCGCAGGTCTTACATGACGCGTCATAGTCATGTGACCAGTCTGTAGCCAATGAGATAATAGCCACGTGACTGGTCACATGGCTATTTTGACGTCTCGATAGGTCCTGCATCACTGCTGGCAGTGCTGGTCACTGGGAGGATTCAGCGATCATCGGATGGAATAGCGGCAGGAGACAGAGTGCAGGAGGGATCGCGGGGACCAGTAAGTGTTATGGCAATGTTTATTAACTGTATGTGTACATTTATAATGCATTTTTATGTGTTTGTGATTGCCTCCCATTATATCCTATAGGTTCGACTTTGGTTCGTCAAACGTTTGACGAGCCGAACCACGGCCGGTTCGCTCATCTCTAGTTCAAAGCCCCCCTTAGACACTGGTTGTATGATCTCAGCCAGTTGAAGTTGACTTTAACTCGTCTCCTTCCCTTCATCCGCATCCTTTCCCACTCCTCTGGACTGCATGTGTGTTTTTTTTTTCCAGTAAATAATTTTTATTAAGTTTAAAGACAAGGTAAACAAGTTACTGTTTTTCATAAACACACAAGCACTGCAATAATGATGCTGAAACACAACTATATGTTCAATTTGTTTAGATGAATGTCAAATCAAAATAAAATAAAAAAAAAGTGTAACATCTTCACTGGTCAAGAAAAATAAAATAGGCAACTTATTGTAAATCAGCTTGATAATAACACTTGTCAAAGATAATAATAGAGATTGTATTATTATAGAAACATTAAGTATACCAGCATTATTTGTAAATACTAACCATAGATCAGAAGAAAAGAGTGACAGGGGGAAAATTAGAAGAGAACAGAATAAAAGAGAAGGGTAGGGGAAAAGAGGCTGGTAAGGAGAGGGGAGGAAGGGTGTCCATAGAGTGCCCCACCGGGGGTAGGCGAGCCCACCTATATATAGTGACTATTAACTACATAGCAAATTTCGTAGAGGGGAAAAAACGGGTAAAGCCACCTACCCGAGCCAAGAGGCGTAGTCCGAGCCCTCCCGACGAAGAGTCCAGGATAGCCAAGTGCCAGAATATTTGTCCCATTTGTCACTATCATCTGCCATTAGGGACTCCATACGCTCTAACCCATTCAGCTCCTCAAACCACTCCCTAACAGAGGGGACCGTACTTGTCCTCCACTATCTTGGGATGATCATATGAGCAGCAATGAGAAAGAAGCACAGGATACCCCTCTTGGCTACAGAAAGGGACCCAGGAAGCAAGGACAGTAAGGCAATTTGAGGAGAGGGGAGAACCCGGACACCCTTCACCTGGAAATATAATGCAAAAATTGAGTCCCAGAATAGCCGCAATAGAAAGCAAGACCACCAGATATGTTTCTTACTACCAGACAGGTATCCGGCACTGTAGGGAAAATTCTATGCAGTTGGTCAGGACATCTATACCAACGGTAAGAATTTTGAAATTCTTCTTTTGTGCGCTACAGAAAATTGACACTTTGTGAGAAAGTGTAAATATTTTGAGGCAATCGTGCTCTGACAATGTGATCTAAAGTTTTCTTTGCCAAATCTCTATATATGATGGAGTATCGCTAGTCTGAGCTGTAAATAAGAGGCTATATAACGATGAAATGGCGTGTTTTGGCGCCGCAGTGAGTGAGAGTAAAGGCTCTGTCACACACAGAGATAAATCTGCGGCAGATCTGTGGTTGCAGTGAAATTGTGGACAATCAGTGCCAGGTTTGTGGCTGTATACAAATGGAACAATATGTCCATGATTTCATTGCAACCACAGATCTGCCAAAGATTTATCTCTGTGTGTGACGGGGCCTTAAAGCCTCAACATGGGTAGGTGGGGTTGAGAGAGCATTCCCCAGAAACTTTTTTTTGTAGAAATGTGATCAGTTGGGTATATTCCAACCAGGATAGCCTCCTCTCCGAGAAGGTCCCCTGCAAAGCCTCAAAAGATGGAGTTCTATACGAAGGACTGTGGAAAAAGAAGCGCAAATAGGGTCTTATCCGAGTAATATATGGGGTAAAATAAAGAACGTCACTCACCCCGTGAGTTGTGAGAGTCACAACTACTATGCAGGCAAATAATCACGGCCAACGGCAGCAGCACCCAAAATGGCTGATAACAGGGAATAGTGAAGTAGGGCTTGCAAGGCTGCGCCAGTGACCACTCTGAACATAGAGAGTTAATGTTCCTTTATTTCATCTTTAGGTCGACGCGTTTCTGGAGTCTCTGCTCCCTTCCTCAGGACACACAGGAAAAAAAGTACATCAAATCTGCCCAAATCGCAGATTTGATGTACTTTTTTTCCTGTGTGTCCTGAGGAAGGGAGCAGAGACTCCAGAAACGCGTCGACCTAAAGATGAAATAAAGGAACATTAACTCTCTATGTTCAGAGTGGTCACTGGCGCAGCCTTGCAAGCCCTACTTCACTATTCGCTGTTAAGATGGAGTTCTAGACAGTCTATTGGCTACTTATCCCAAGGTAACTCCCTCCGAGGAGTTCCAACACAAGAAGGAAAATCTCTCCACTGCAGGAGGGAAGTCTAAATTATTAAAAAGCAAACTTTCATGTCTGTTTTTAACATAATAACTATGTTAAAAAAAAAAAGTATTGCACAATGAAGAGTAAAAGAAAAATAAATTGAAAATTGTTAGGACTTAAGAGAACCTGTAATGTGGAAAAATGCTATTAACCTTCAGATATGGGGTTAATCTGCAGGTTAATAGCATTCTGAACTTGTCCGGTGCCTGCACATTAAACCGCGCTGCTTGGAGGAAATTAACTTTAATCCTCCCGGCAGCATTCCAGTTTCAGTCACCACTCTGTGTATGGAGGACGGCTGCTGTAACCACGCCACCTGCACTAACTGACAGCTTTCTTTAATGCTGAGCAGCTGTCAGTCAGTGCGAGGGGCATGGTTACAGCTGCCGCTCTCCGTACACAGAGCGGTGACTGAACCTATGCCGGTGCCACCCCCATGACTGAAACTGGAATGCTGTCAGGAAGATTAAAGTTAATTTCCTACAGACAGCGGGCTTTAATGTGCAGGTGCCAGGCAGGTTCAGAATGCTATTAACCTGCAGATTAACCCCATGTCAGCAGGTTCATAGCATTTTTCCACGTGACAGGTTCCCTTTAAGACTTCAAACATATATCTGAACACAAGACTCTCTGATTTGTGCCAATGGTAGCTCTATTAAGCATTGACAGCATCGCCAAACTGTTGTCATTCTTTTCACTGATAAATTCAACAATAAAATAAGCAATTTAAAAAAAAAATGCTATTTAGTTTAGTGCCTTCAGAGGCTGTGTTAACGGTAAAATCAACCAAAAGTGTTTTTGTTCACTGTATGGTCTTAATGTGTACGTATATCTGAACCTAGGGACTGACTGTAATGATTATGTGCATCTTATTGCTGACAATCTTCTGTAAGTAACTGTATCATGTAACAGAATGCTGCCCACTCCTTTTTATCTCTAGAGATGGTGTACTGCCTGTGGCGTTTCCTTTTACACAAATCTTGAATGGGAAGAGCCCCTCAGTATTTGCTACTCTTGTGGATAAGAAATATTAGCATTTAGATTGGGAAGTCCTTGCTGACCAAGCCTGTGTATTCTGAATCATTGGCAGCCAGGAAGCTTGAACACAGTTTATCATAAAAGCTTCCGAACTATTCAAAAAGGTGGATAATAATAACAATTATTTCAAGAGCATGTGCCTCGCTGCCTGCCGCAAACAGAATTCAGCTGGTGGATTCAGATTTAGAAAATAAAATGTATTCCGGAATATAGGTCAACTATTTATAAGCCCTGCTAGGATAAATTCATACACCACAGATTTCTGCAGATTGTCGGTGACTGTCCTATTCATCTGAATTTGTTTGGGCGACAAGCACATGGATTTCTTCAAACCTTATTCACATGACTGTGAATTTTCCCATTAAGCAAAAGAGTCTTTAACTATGGCTTGAGGTTCATTTCGACAAGACAGAGCAAGCTACATGCAAGTCAATTGGCGGTTATTTAATAGCCTGTATGGACAGGCCAACCTCAATTCCATAGGCACAGAACGATTGCTGTTCTCAGCAGTTCATATCTTGTTCATCCAAGATGTGCAGCTGAGAACGGTGATATTTAAAGGGAACGGACTTTCAGGATTTTTCTATATGAAATAAAGGCAGTGCCATACTGGCACTAGGATGCTGAATACAAGCATGCATTTTGTTGAAAGATCAGATTGTTGGTTGCTGAAATATCTCTAATCAAAGTTGCAGAAATGCAATGTACTGCCCCCGGGCGAGCAGCTCGGTTCCAGGGGTGGCTCGAAGGGTTTCCGGACCCGAGGGTCGCGCAGCCACTCAATTAAAAGAAGGGGGGGGGGGGGGAGACATGTACAGGGGGATTTTGGAAAGTTCGTGATGCCACCCACGGTGCGTTGTAATGTGAGGGACCACCGCTGCCATTGGGGAGCCTGGTGACGATGGTGCAGCAGTCTGATGTTTAACCCCTCCGTGGGTAGGGGTTTGTGTCCCGGGGCCCATTGGTGATGAATATTGTTTGGGTGCCGTTGGGGAATAGGTGCAGGGGGTTTCAAACGTACCCACTCAGTCCCGGAATAACCACACCGACAGCTTGTAAACCAAAGTTCTGAGCACCACCGTAGTCTGTGGGGAGCATGCCTGGATCCGTGCCCCTGGTGTTGTTGTTGGTCTGTGGCCCTATCCCTGGCACCTTAGTCTCGATTGGACCTGTCAGTATGAAACTCTCCGGGTCCCGCTCACCCGTATGGCTAAAGGAGTGAGCTTGCTCTCAAGGTTCACGAGTAGGATTTCTTTGGACTGTAGTGGGAAAGTCCTATCCCATCGGTGCGCTAGTACCCCAATTTTGGAGCGTGTTGGGGATGACACTTGAAGTCTTCACCCCCGTCGGATAAATTACTGAAACGCGTGAAGCTACTTTTCAGCCTAGGGTCCACGTACCCCATCGTGCCCTGGCCCCTGCCCAGTGACAGCTCAAGGCCGCCGGCTGCCCTCCTCGGTAGAATAAAATAGTAGTAATTCTGTAGATTTTTTTTATACTCATGACAACGTAGTGCATGCTATGGAGATTAACACTTTACGATGCATTTTCCCTTGTAAATATTAAACTTTAATTTCATTTAAAGAGTAATTGTTTTTGCATAAAGTATTATTTATTTTGCTTTTCTTATATTGCTCCTTTAATTCCACAGCGCTTTACAAACATTATTATCACTGTCCCCATTGGGGCTCACAATCTAAATTCCCTATCAGTATATCTTTGAAGTGTGGGAGAAAACTGGAGTACCCTGAGGAAACACAAGCAAACACGAGGAGCACATACAAAGTCCTTGCAGATGTTGTCTTTGAACCCATGACTCCAGCACTACCAAGCAACAGTGCTTACCACTGAGTCACTAAGCTTCCCATAGTATTGATAACTTGTCCAGTGAATAGGTCATCAAGATCCGATTGATCACCTACAGATTTGGGGCTGCGAAATATATAGTAAGGGGACATCTGCATATACTGTGACTTTATGATGTGCAGAGTCGATCTTGATTCCACTAATACTGTTATTGTTCCTGATAGCGTTTGCTAGGTGTTTCAAGACCACCATGTATAACTGTGGAACCCAGGGGGTCAGGTGCGGTATGGTACCTACCTGTTACTCGTCACCGAGCCGGTGTGGAGGTCTGGGATGTCGCGGTGGCCCGCCCACTTTCGTACCCCGAGGTGTCTACAGTAAATGGGGTAGATGAGGTGATGATGGGGGTTGTTGTCGTGACGCCACCTGCAGTACGTGGCCAGGGAATAGCCGATGCTGCTGTCGCCGTCCTCCAGGGCTGATGGTAGAAGCAAAGATGGTATCGCTCCCCTCAGGTGGAGCGGGCACTGGGGAGGATGATGAGGGGAGTAGTAGTAGTGGCGGTGGGCGCTGAAGCGCTGGAAGCCGGCGCTGGTAAGAATGGATGGACACAGTCTCTGTGGGTTCCAAGTGTCTTTACTCACAGTTCTTTAAGTAATCCAGTCGCTGCCGCAGTAGCACTGGTCACCGCTGTGATGGGCCCCGTCGAACCCGGATCCCGTTCGAGGTCAGTCCAGTGTGGTGGTCGGTGGGCCCTTCCTCCTAGCGCCGTGTAAGGTGGACCCCCATGGCTTAAAGCTACAGTGCCTTGTGAAAGTATTCAGGCCCCTTGAATTTTTCAACCTTTTCCCACATTTCAGGCTTCAAATATAAAGATAAAAATGTTAATGTGTCACGCTCTCCGGCCCCCGGCGCCGCCTGCCACTCACCGCTCCGGCCCCCGGTTCTCCTGCCTGCGGCTGCTCCTTTCACTCCCCCTCCTATGCGTCCTCCGTGCGTCCCGTCCGCCAGCTCTGGCGTCCCTCTGCAATCCGGGACACTCTGTCTGGCTCCCCTGCATCTCCTTCACAGCATCCTGTACTGGCCTCCAGCACCCGAGCGTCGCGCATGCGCATTAGGGCGCGCGCGCTTACTCACCTTGTCTTAAAGGGCCAGCGTCCCGGGAACAGGATATGACAAGATACAGGTACAGGGTATATAAGACTTCCTTTTTCTGGTGGGCGGTGCCTGATCAACGTGTTCCCAGAGCTAGGTGCTCAGGTCCCCTTGTACTTTGTTTCTCCGTTAACTCTATCTCATCCGCTGGTCCTGACTAC
Source organism: Anomaloglossus baeobatrachus (assembly GCF_048569485.1). Lineage (NCBI taxonomy): Eukaryota > Metazoa > Chordata > Amphibia > Anura > Aromobatidae > Anomaloglossus > Anomaloglossus baeobatrachus. The sequence continues at coordinate 672,319,523 of NC_134353.1, forward strand.
CGGTTCTCCAGGAAGTGTCCCGGTGACCGTCTGCTGAGGATCCCGCCATCTTCCGTCAGTCTATACCAGTCACCGATCCCCGACTCTACCTGGTACATCCGCCTGCACAGCTCACTGGACACGGACCCTGTCTGTTGCTCCTACCCGGCACCTGAACCCGGTTCCAGCCATCCATCCTTCCAACGGTGCCTTTGGACTCAGAGACACTCCCTGCAGATCCCTGAAGTACTCGTACCCCTAATGTTCCATTTACCGTGCATCTAGGCCCTCTGGTGGGGTGATCGGACAGTCCCTGTATAGGGGTTAGCTCCAGGTTGCCTCACTGGGGGAGTCCGGTGCACGGTCCAGTGAATCCACCACCAGGACATTACAGATTGGCCGGATTACAGCAAGAACTGGTACGACAAGGCGAGACCCAATCTCGCATGCTGGCCTTTATGTCGTCAGTGGACACCCGCCTGAATACTCTTCAAGCAACAACCACATTCCTGTCAACTCACACCACGGCAGCGGCTTCCGTAGGAGCTTCCTCTGCGACCTCGAAACTTTGCTTAGCTTCTCCGCCCCGGTATGCCGGGGACCCCAAGACCTGCAGAGGTTTTCTGAATCAATGCTCGCTGCACTTAAAGTTGCTTCCACACCTCTTTGCCTCTGGTCAAGCAAAGGTAGCCTTTCTGATGTCCCATCTGGAGGGTGAAGCATTGGCCTGGATAAATCCCTTGTGGGAAAAGGAAGATCCAGTGACTACCGACATCCGTGAATTCCTGGAGGCCTTCCATAACACCTTTGACGAACCAGGGCGTACCTCTTCGTCCACCTCTTCACCTCTCCGGCTACGCCAAGGGACTTTAACGGTTGGCCAGTACGCCATCCGGTTCCGTACGCTTGCCTCTGAGCTAGGGTGGAACAATGAGGCATTGACAGCAGCCGTCTGGGAGGGGCTCTCCGGTCGCATCAAGGATGAGTTGGCTGGTCGTGATGTTCCTCCTACCTTGGATGCCCTGGTCATATTTAGCAACCTGGATTGATCTTAGTTTCCAGGAACAGTCCAAGGAAGTATCCCGGGAGACGCGACCGACTTGTCACACCTCCACTCCGCAGAAGTCCACCGTCTCTCAGTCGGTGCCGTCCGGCACCTCTACTCACGAACCTATGCTAATAGATCGACTGAGACAAACCGAGCAACGCTGAGCAGAACGGCTCGCCAAGGGTCTGTGCTTCTACTGTGGAAGCGGTACCCACCTGCTACGTTCCTGCCCCGAGAAGCCGGGAAACTCCAAATCCTAGGGTTGGTAGGAGAGGCCACCCTAGGTACCGGAACTCTCTCAGACCCAGTTACATGGATCATCCAAGTGACTACGGAGGAGACCCGGTTCACGGCAGAAGCGTATCTTGATTCAGGGGCAGCGGGTAACTTCATCCAACAGGCTACGGTGGACAAGTATCGGATACCTGTTATGCCGCTTGCAAAACTTCTTGTGATTGCTTCTGTGGATGGGAAACCCCTATCCGACTCCGTGTTGTTTATCACCAAACCCGTGGAACTCCGTACTGGTGCTCTGGACACCGAAAAGATTGCTCTATATGTCCTCCCGAAAATGTCTCACTCGCTCCTGTTGGGTTTGCCCTGGTTACGAATACATGAACCTGTTGTCATTTGGCTTTCTGGAGAGATTACCCGTTGGGGCCCGTCTTGTCATGAGAACTGTCTGCAGTCCGTACGGCCTGTCCCTCAGCCTCCGGTTCCGGATTCCCTATCGGGACTGCCTTCCGCATAATGGTCATTCTTGGATGTTTTTGACAAGAAGAAGGCAGAGGTATTACCGCCACATCGACCCTACGACTGTGCCATCGACTTGTTACCCGGAACCACTCCTCCTCGTGGACGGATCTATCCCTTGTTTCCTGCTGAAACTCAGACCATGTCGGACTACATTGCAGATAACCTGGCAAGTGGGTTCATCAGGAGATCTTCGTCTCCTGCTGGAGCAGGCTTCTTCGTCAAGAAGAAAGAAGGTGACTTACGCCCCTGCATCGACTACCGGGGCTTGAACCAGATCACTGTGAAAAACTAATATCCCCTACCTCTGATCCCAGAGCTATTCGATCGGCTCAGGGGGGCACGTATATTCACCAAGCTAGACCTTCGTGGAGCTTACAACCTGGTCCGTATTCGCTCGGGAGACTAATGGAAGACTTCGTTCAACACCGGTGACTGGCACTATGAGTATTGTGTGATGCCCTTCGGTCTCTGTAACACCCCTGCTGTCTTCCATGAACTGGTGAATGATGTGTTTAGGGACCTTCTCTGTCTGTGTGGTCGTATATCTGGACGTTATCCTGGTCTATTCCCCGGACTTGCTGACCCACAGAAGGAACGTACGACTCGTTCTTCAAAGGCTTAGGGAGAACCGACTGTACGCGAAGTATGAAAAATGTGTGTTTCAACAGACGTCCCTTCCCTTTCTGGGCTACGTGATCTCCGACACGGGCTTGCAGATGGATCCAGAGAAGGTGTCTTCTATCCTTAAGTGGCCTCCTCCTTCCGGACTGAAAGCCATCCAACGTTTCCTAGGCTTTGCCAACTATTATCGCCAGTTCATCCCTCACTTCTCTGCTCTGATGGCGCCTCTCTCCATTTTGACCAAGAAGGGGGCCAATCCAAAGGACTGGTCACCCGAGGTCGACGCCACTTTCTGTTCCCTGAAGCGGGCGTTCGCCTCTTCTCCCATTCTCCACAGACCGGAGTTAAACGGACAATTCACCTTGGAGGTGGATGCCTCCTCCTCAGGGGCTGGGGCCGTGCTCATGCAGAAGTCGTCTACCGGGAAGATGGTCCCCTGCGGCTTCTTCTCCAAGATCTTCTCGGCACCCGAATGCAACTATACCATTGGCGATCGAGAACTCCTAGTGTCAACCTGGCTCTGGAGGAATGGCGTTACCTGTTGGAGGGTGCGGTATACCCGGTCATTATTTACACCGACCATAAGAACCTGGAGTATCTGCGATCTGCTTGAAGACTGAACCCACAACAAGCCCGTTGGTCCCTGTTCTTTGCCCGGTTTGAGTTCCAACTCCATTTCCTGCCTGTGGACAAGAACGTGCGGGCTGATGCCTTGTCCCGATCCTTTGTTCCGGTGGAACAAGAAGAAGAGATGAACCAGTCCATCATCTGTCCCAGTAAGGTCATCCCGGTGGCTCCCGTCACTCTGGCACAGATACCCCCTGGGAAGAAGTATGTCACGGAGAATGATAGATCTAAAGTCCTTCAATGGAGGCATTCTTCGAAAGTGGCCGGACATGCCGGTCAGAAGAAAACATGTAGCGCTATTGTCCGTCACTATTGGTGGCCGTCCCTCTGCAAAGATGTCGTCTCCTTTGTCTCCGCTTGTCCATCCTGTGCCCGGAACAAGACGCCCAAGCACTTACCCTATGGCCGTCTCCTGCCTCTGCCGATTCCCTCCGTTCCATGGCAACACATAGCCATGGATTTTATCACGGTCTTACCTTTGTCCTCCGGACATACGGTCATCTGGGTCGTGGAGGATCGTTTCTCGAAGATGGCTCATTTCGTCCCTATGGTCGGACTGCCCTCTGCCCAGGAGCTCACTGATGCCTTCATCCGGTTGCACGGCTTTCCCTTACATATAGTGTCCGACAGGGGAACTCAGTTCACTCTGCGCTTCTGGAGGGCGCTCTGCAAACATCTGGGAGTATCTCTGGACTTTTCCTCGACCTACCATCCCAGTCGAATGGCCAAGTGGAACGTGTCAACCAGGTCCTGACTTCCTTTCTTCGACACTACGTCAATGTTCATCATGACGACTGGTCCACGCTTCTCCCTTGGGCTGAGTTCTCCCATAACCATCACGTCAGTGAATCCTCCTCCAGTTTTTCCTTCTATGTTGTCTACGGTCTTCAGCCTTCCGTTCCATTACCGGTATCCTCGACCTCGGATGTCCCCGCTGCAGATGCCCTGTCCAGGAACTTCTTTGCTATATGGAGTTCTGTCAAGACCTCCCGTGAACGTGCTTCCGCCCAGATGAAGAAACATGCGGACAAGAGACGCCTTGACACTCCCCGCTTCTCTCCTGGGGATTTGGTGTGGCTTACCTCCAAATACGTCAGGTTGAAGATTCCATCTTACAAGTTGGGTCCGCGGTACATCGGTCCTTTCAAGGTCGTCAGAAGGATCAACGAAGTCTCCTACAAACTGCAGCTCCCAGCCACGATGCGGATCCCGAACTCCTTCCACGTCTCCTTGCTCAAGCCAGTCGTCCTTGGTCCCTTCTCCTCTGATGCCGGTACTCCTCCTCCTATTGCTGACGACGATGTGTACGCGGTAAGAGATATAGTGGCCATGAAGACCGTGCGGGGTAAGCAGTTCTTCCTTGTTGATTGGGAGGGCTACAGTCTCGAAGACCGGTCCTGAGAACCCCGGGAGAACGTAGGTACTCCTCTGATACGCGACTTCTTGTCCCGATTGCGGGGAGGGGGGCATGAGGGAGGGGGTACTGTCACGCTCCCTGGCACCACCTGCCACTCACCGCTCCGGCCCCCGGTTTTCCTGCCTTGTGAAAGTATTCAGGCCCCTTTAATTTTTCAACCTTTTCCCACATTTCAGGCTTCAAATATAAAGATAAAAATGTTAATGTGTCACGCTCCCCGGCCCCCGGCGCTGCCTGCCACTCACCGCTCCGGCCCCCGGTTCTCCTGCCCGCGGCTGCTCCTTTCACTCCCCCTCCTCTGCGTCCTCCGTGCCTCCCGTCCGCCAGCTCCGGCGTCCCCCTGCGATCCGGGACACTCTGTCTGGCTCCCCTGCATCTCCTTCACAGCGTCCTATACTGGCCTCAAGCACCCGAGCGTCGCGCATGCGCATTAGGGCTCGCGCGCTTACTCACCTTGTCTTAAAGGGCCAGCGTCCCGGGAACAGGATATGACAAGATACAGGTACAGGGTATATAAGACTTCCCTTTTCTGGTGGGCGGTGCCTGATCAACGTGTTCCCAGAGCTAGGTGCTCAGGTCCCCTTGTACTTTGGCTCTCCGTTAACTCTATCTCATCCGCTGGTCCTGACTACCGGTTCTCCAGGAAGTTTCCCAGTGACCATCTGCTGAGGATCCCACCATCTTCCATCAGCCTATACCAGTCACCGATCCCCGACTCTACCTGGTACATCCGCCTGCACGGCTCACTGGACCCGGACCCAGTCTGCTGCTCCTACCCGGCACCTGAACCCGGTTCCAGCCATCCGTCCTGCCGACGGTGCCTTTGGACTCAGAGACATTCCCTGCAGATCCCTGAAGGACTCGTACCCCTAGTGTTCCAGCTACCGTGCATCTAGGCCCTCTGGTGGGGTGATCGGACAGTCCCTGTTCCCTGTATAGGAGTTAGCTCCGGGTTGCCTCACTGGGGGAGTCCGGTGCACGGTCCAGTGAATCCACCACCAAGACGTTACATAATGTTATGCTGAAGAATCAACAAGTGGGACACAATTCTGAAGTTGAACGAAATTTATTGCTTATTTTACATTTTTGTACAAAATAAAAACTGAAAATTGGGGCGTGCAATATTATTCGGCCCCTTTACTTTCAGTGCAGCAAACACACTCTAGAAGTTCATTGAGGATCTCTGAATGATCCAATGTTGTCCTAAATGACTGATCATGATAAATATAAACCACCTGTGTGTAATGAAGTCTCCGTATAAATGCACCGGCTCTGTGATAGTCTCAGTGTTCTGTTTAAAGCACAGAGAGCATAATGAAGACCAAGGCACACAACTGGCAGGTCCGTGATACTGTTGTGGAGAAGTTTAAAGCCAGATTTGGTTGCAAAAAGATTTCCAAAACTTTAAACATCCCAAGAAGCACTGTGCAAGTGATCATATTGAAATCAAAGGAGTATCATACCACTGCAAATCTGTTGGAGTCTGCAAAAGACCTGAGACTAGGACAGAGATTTGTCTTCCAAGAAGACAATGATCCCAAACATAAAGCAAAATTTACAATGGAATGGTTCACAAATAAATGTATTCAGGTGTTAGAATAGTAATAAGTCAAAGTCCAGACCTGAATTTAATTGAGAATCTGTGGAAAGAGCTGAAAACTGCTGTTCAGAAACGCTCTCCATCCAACTTCACTGAGCTCGAACTCTTTGCAAAGGAAGAATGGGCAAGAATTTCAGTCTCTCGATGTGCAAAACTGATAGAGACATAACCCAAACGACTTGCAGCTGTTATCACAGCAAAAGTTGGCACTACAAAGTATTAACTTAAAGGTGGCAAATAATATTGCACGCCCCAATTTTCAATTTTTTATTTTTTTACAAAAATTTAAAATAAGCAATAAATTTTGTTCAACTTCACAATTTGTCCCACTTGTTGATTCTTCACCATAACATTACATTTTTTATCTTTATGTTTGAAGCCTGAAATGTGGGATAAGTTTGAAAAATTGAAGGGGGCCGAATACGTTCGCAAGGCACTGTACTTGGGGAGCCCAGTCCGTGTTGAGTGAAAACTCCTGTCCTGTTAGCAGGTGGCTCGGTTCCGCAATGGGGCCTGACTCTGATCAAGGCCCCGGATCCTATATGGCACTTTGCTTCAGGCACTGTGTTGGCCAGGGAGACATGCAATCTCGCTGTCCCGGCAGATTCTGGAGAACCAGCTTGAAGAATAATCTTGCATAGTGTTCTGCACCCTGTGTGGCGCAGGTCCCGAGGGAGCAATGAAACTCTCTCTTCGGCAACCGTATAAACTCCTGTGTCCCACCAGAGCCACTGTTGAGACAGTCTGCTCCCTTCTTCTCCTGTTAGAGAACTCACAAACTGTTGTGTTGGCTCCTGACTCCCCCTGGTGGCTGCTCCTCACCCAGGTCCCTGTCACTAGTGGGTGGCTGCCCCCCATGTTTGGAGACTGCCTTAGGACCCTACCCTAGCCCGATCCCCAGTGGGGAGGGCACCCTGATTGTGTGTTGAGTTGTGTAAGTGGTGAAACCGGTACCGACCTCCTCTAGATCCAGGTTAAGCACTGCACCTTAAGTGAGGTGCAGTACCCTGTGGCGACCGAAGCCTCAGGAATGCAACATAACAATGAGGAAAGAGGGCACCCCAGCATGGTTCCGCTTCGTATGGTGAAGGAAGATTCATTGATTATATATTTTGATTGGACATTTCTGAACGCGGCAAAACCAGATATGTGTTGTTGTTTTTGTTTTTTTGTTTTTGAACTTTTAGTTTTTTGTTTGTCTTTCTTCAGATTTTTTTTAAAAAGTGTTACCTTTTTTTATTGAATTTATTAGTCCCGTTAGGGGAATTGTTATACCTTCACTGTCTGATTGCTTCTGCTCATCAGAGTGATGCTTCAGCATCCCTCTGATCAGCAGCAATGCTGATCTCCTGTGAATGGCGACACTTTGACAGCATTCACAAGAAGTGAGTCATGACAGGGGTCATCATCCGACCCCTCGCTGTTATACAAGAATTGGTCAGTCATTATCAAAATCCTCAATTCTGAGGTAAAATCTGTATTCAGTGAAGACTTTCCCATTACAGAGATGGGAGATGGCAACTGTTACTGATAAGATTCTATGATGAATGGAGGAGAAAGCAGCTAGGGACAGAGGGAGGAGCTAAAGGCAGAGCTCTACCCCTATCTCTTATATATGCATCCAATCTCATCAGTAACAGCCGCCATCTCATATCTCAGTAATGGGAAAGTCTTCACTGAATAAAGAGTTTCCCTCATATTTGAGAACGTTGATATTGACTGATCAATTCTGGCAGAGAAAAAAAAGCAGATTTGTCTGATAATATATTACAAAGTTGCTTATTTTAAGGTGTACTGTTGATTTATGAAATAAAAATGTAAAAGACTGTTACGCTTTAGGGTACTTTCACACTTGCGTTATTTTCCTTCCGTTACAATCCGCCCTTTTGGGAAACAGCGGAATCCGTTAACGGATTCCGCTGTTTCCCATAGACTTGTATGGTTGACGGATTGTACCAAAAGGAGCTGCGTTGCTTCCGCTGGGTGACGCTCCGTTGCTTCCGCCCAGCGGGAGGAACGCAGCATGTAACGTTATTTTGAGCAGCGGAATCCTCTGGATTTCACTGCGCATGCTCTTTTTTTTTTTTTTTTTTTTTTTTTTTTTTTTTTTAAATCAAACTTTATTTTGGCTCGCGGTGGCCGAACGTTCAGCTGAGCGCCCGGCCGTCGGCAAGCGACAGCGCTCAGCTGAATGACCGGCCACCAGCATGCCCGGCCGCCGGCAAGTCACAGCGCTCAGCTGAGCGCCCGCCCGCCGGCATGCCCGGGCGCCGGCAAGTGACAGCGATCAGCTGATCACCCGGCGGCCGGCTGCAGGGAGCGATCAGCTGATCACCCGGCGGTCGGCTGCAGGGAGCGATCAGCTGATCACCCGGCGGCCGGCTGCAGGGAGCGATCAGCTGATCACCCGGCGGCCGGGAGCGATCAGCTGATCACCCGGCGGCCGGGAGCGATCAGCTGATCACCCGGCAGCCGGCTGCAGGGAGCGATCAGCTGATCACCCGGCAGCCGGGAGCGATCAGCTGATCACCCGGCGGCCGGGAGCGATCAGCTGATCACCCGGCGGCCGGGAGCGATCAGCTGATCACCCGGCGGCCGGCTACTGGGAGCAATCAGCTGATCACCCAGCGGCCGGCTGCAGGGAACGATCAGCTGATCGTTCACTATAGTCTGCCGCTGGTAAAACCGGGAAAAAAAAAAAAAAAAAAATCAAAACGAATTGCGTTGTTTTGCAGCATCCGTTGCATCCGTTGTGTCACTATATGCAACACATCCGTTGCATCCGTTACACAACGCAATGCAACGGATACCGTTCAACGCAAGTGTGAAAGTAGCCTTAAGCTTTATTTACATGAATCCCATGTATACCTGCATTTTGTGTATGTACATGTGTCTTTTCTGTGAATATCATGTATACAAACACTACCACAATTAGGAAATTATGGTATAAGTGCAGGTTTTACAGTTGTTTCATCAACAGTTTTTGTTGTCAGAGCCAACTCATGTAAGTGAAAATGATCATCTACAAATAAATACAATTGCAGTGCGTGGTTGTCCAGGTACAAAAAAAAGCCGGCTAATCTTTCATTAGATGTTCCACTGAATCCTACTGGAAAACCCTGTGAGTGAAAACGTTTCCATGCCTCGACAAACCGCACAGCATCTGTACCGCTAATCCTGTTTGCCGATGGGATTTGCTGGAGCACTGGAAATATTACAGGAGGCAGGAAACAAAGTAAGCTATTAAATGTCGTAATAATGAGAAGAGCCATGTCATTGTACTCTTTGCACACACAAATGTGTCATATATAAATGTGTAATAGCTTTTTAATATCATAGAACCTGAAATGAAAACTGGGAAAATATTATTTGTTGGGTAAGCAAGTAAAGTGGATGTGTTTATTTTAAAGTTTTGTTTATTTTGTAAATTATTGATATAGTAAAATATACTAATCATTAAAATATTGGATGATCCTTGATTTCTTGCTGAGCCTTGCAAAAGAACTACAAGAGGCTGCAAAGTGTCATGGTGCCCTTTTAGCAGTGGCTGGATTTATTGCTGCACATTTATTACATAAGGCAGTATGTCTCCTGGATCCCAGGGCTGCAAAGATTAATCAAAGCAGCCAAGCTTTTCCTCAAATGTGATTACTGGAAAATGCTTGTTTAAAGCTCCAGTGCCTTAAAAAAAAAGTGTTTGACAGACGCCACATTCAAGGTCATATATTGTAATGTGCAAAGTTTACTTTAAAAGCTATGGAAAGAAAGGAAAGTACACACACATTTGAGTTTTGAAACAGGATTATCATGGAAAATGTTATGTGATCATTTTCTAATGATTATTTTTATTAATATTTTGGATGCCACCATTACGGTATAGGTTATTTTTATCAGCTTATTCCAAAATGCATAAACAATGCCTCTAAACTGCTGATAAAAGAATGAAGATCCTTTTAGATGTCTTAATTGATTACTAGATTGTTCCATTTTTAAAATCAACAAACATTTTGTAGCATGGCTGGGTAACAGGCTTGCTCTAGAAGGGTGCAGAGCTAGATGGGTGCAGAACTGAGTAACCCAAATAACTAAATATAATATTAAAAAGAATAATAATTGAAAAAAAAAATTACAATGGAGCATGACTGATGGACATGTCTACACAAAGTTCTGTTTTGACTCCAGCTTTTTTTAGTTTATAAAACATTCTCTCACTGGCTTTCGTGACTAGTGATGGGTGGACCAGAACTGTAAAAGTCCGGATACACTCGGTTTTAAACTTACCCGAGTGCTGGACCCGGGTGTTGAACCGTATTCGGCAACTCTGTAAATTACAAAAAAAATAAAAATAGAAAAAAATAAAGAAAATTAGAATGAAGCAAGCTTCTCATACTTACCGAGGTTCTGGTGCGGCTCTACACTGCTCCCGCGGTCACCCATTCACTTCCGGAGCCGCGCATTAGGCTCATGCTTATGCACTTTTCCCTGCCTACTCGCATCTCTGATTGGTTGCAGTCAGAAGCGCCTCCAGCCTGTGTGACAGTGTGGCAGTGTGTCTGATGCTTAGAATTACAGGCGCTGTCTGTGGGTCTATATTGTACAGTAAAAATAAATAAAATATCTGGTATAGGGTACCCCCATATTATGATACCCAGCACAGATAAAGCCTCCAACTGTGACCGCAAATAACCTGAATGACGTCACTGCTGATCGCTGAGGCTCATTCTCTGCCTGAAGCTCACATTAGATGGTCATGTTCTATGGCCGCGCGCTGTGCCTTAAGATGTAGCAGAGCTGGAATTGTCGTAGGACCTTGTGTGGATCAAGTCGGACCTTGGTGTTTTTTGGCTTAATAAATTGTATTTTATTTCAAATAAAGGATTTTTTCTGTGTTTTTTCTTCCTTTAACTTACAGATTAGTAATGGGGGGTCTTATAGATGCCCATTACCTCCCATTAGTAATATCCCATTACCTCCCATTACTAATCTAGGGCTTAGTGGCAGCTGTGGGCTGTTAATAACCTCTTTTTACCCTAATTACCACTGTACCAGGGCAATCCGTAATACCCTGTTAAAGTGCTGGGATAGTCACATCTAATGGATACGGCAATCCTGTGCGGCTTCAGGCTGCTATTTTTAGGCTGAAAGGGAGCCAATAACCATGAGCCTCCCCAGCCTGTGAATACCAGCCCCAGCTGTTGGGCTTTATCATTGCTGGGTATCAAAATTGGGGGGACTGCATTTTTAAAATTATTTATTTCAATAATAATTTAAAAAAGCCGCATGTGATTCCTCTTACTTTGATACACAGCCAAGATGCAGCCTGTAGTACTATGCTTTATCTGTGCTAGGTATCAGAATATGGGGGGACCCTACGCCAATTTTTTTAAATTTATTTTTATACCACGATAGTAACCCACAGACAGAGTCTGTGATTGGTTGCAGTCAAACATGCTGTCACACATGCTGGGGGTGTGTCTGACTGCAACCAATGATATTCAGAAAAAAGACTGACTGGAACACCTATATGTGTGAATTAGGTGCTAGCCTAAAAATGCATGACTACAATAAGGATAATAAGCTGCACACTAACCACTATCAAAATACAAACATGAAAAATGGTAAAGCATTACTGCTGTAAGGATACTATGAACAATGAAAAATACATTTAGCTATCTGGAAAAAATGAAATACATGAAAAATGGTATTGCAAAACTGCTATGAATATTTGAAAGTAATAGTGATGTTTAGCAAATGTATTGATCAATGCAAATGAGCCCGAAAACCAACGACAAGGTAATCTCTAATTTTTCAGAATGAAAAATTTACCTTAATGCCTTACATTTACCTTAATGCCTCTATGTGCTATTAAAAATCTGCAAGTATGGGCAGACAGGCTCTTGGCTATATATGATCATGATTAGAGTCTGGTAATAGAGCGGGGTTCTGGGTTCTCAGTCAGAAGAAACTGCATACTAATCAGAAAAAAGACTGACTGGAACACCTACCGTATTTTTCCGACTATAAGACGCACCGGACCATAAGACGCACCCTGGTTTTAGAGGAGGAAAATAGGAAAATAAAATTTTAAGCAAAAAATGTGGTCATGACACACTTATGGGGCGAGGATCTGCTATTGACATTGTTATGGGGGTAATGTCCTCAAATTCTCTACTAAGGTACCTCTTCCTGGTAATCATCCTCCTGCCTTGTATATGATCCTCCTGCCTTGTGTATATATATATGTCCCTCATCCTGGTATGTCCTCCCATCCTGCTATATACCCTTTCCTGGCATATGGCTGCATCATGCTATATACCCCTATCCTGGTATATGGCCGCATGCTTCTATATACCCCATCCTGGCATATGGCCGCATCCTTCTATATACACCATCCTGGCATATGACCGCATCCTGCTATATACCCCCATCCTGGTATGTGCTCCCATCCTGCTATATACCACTATCAATCCTGCTATATACTCCCATCCTGCTATATACTCCCATCCTGCTATATACTCCCATCCTGCTATATACTCCCATCCTGCTGTATACTCCTATCCTGCTATATGTCCTGCATCCTGTGGCACACAAAAAAAAAAATAAACGTTTATACTCCCCTTTCCTCGCTCCCTGCAGCATCGCTCCTCCTCCTGTCTGTGCTGGCAGCAGCATCGCTCGTCCTGTGTGGAGCCGGCCACAATCTCTGCAGCATCGCTCGTCCTCCTGTCTGTGCTGAACGCGGCTGTGTGTGGACACGTGCGCACAGCAATGACGTCATCGCTGTAAGCACCACTAGTCTCCACACAGCCGCGGCCAGCAGACAGGAGGAGATCGCGGTGCTGCAGGGGAAAGGTGTGTGTACTGATTCACTGCACCCCGTGCTGATGATGCACGGGGGCCAGTGAATACAGTCGCACATGATCACTCCAGGCTGTAGTTGCCAGGGGTGATCATGCGGCTGGCTGTATAATATGCGCGCACTCCCCGCCCATCATCCTGCCCACCTGTCAGCGCCGGCTTCAGCGCTGAAAGATGGGCGGGAGGATTGGCGTGCTTATGAAATGAGCGGGCCCACGTGGTCACTGCAGGCGCTGCTGCAGCCTGCTCGTGCTCCTGATGACCCGCTCCATCGCAGCACCCTCATTCCCCGCAGCCCTACATTCAGACTATAAGACGCAACTCCCACTTTCCCCAACATTTGGGGGGACAAAAGTGCGTCTTTTAGTCCGAAAAATATGGTATGTGTGTGAATTAGGTGTTGGCCTAAAAATACATGACTATAATAAGGATAATAAGCTGCACACGAACCACTATCAAAATATATACATGAAAATGATAAAGCATTACTGATATAGGGATACTATGAACAATGAAAAATACATTTAGCTATCTGGAAAAAATGAAATACATGAAAAATGGTATTGCAAAACTGCTATGAATATTTGAAAGTAATAGAAATGTTTAGCAAATGTATTGATCAATGCAAATGAGCCCATTTTTCATGTATTTCATTTTTTTCAGATAGCTAAATGTATTTTTCATTGTTCATAGTATCCTTATAGCAGGAATGCTTTACCATTTTTCATGTTTATATTT